>NC_057758.1:986561-996408 GCF_004010195.1 Chiloscyllium plagiosum
ACTGCTCTTGTGTTTTTCCCTGACTCTTCCGAATTAGATTGCTTGCACAGCTTGCAAGGAAAGGCGGTCTGTTCACAGAATTCAGTGAAGTCAGGCTTTCAGCATTAAATTGACTTTAGAAGGTATTAATTTACAGATTTAAGCGTAAATGCTAATTTTGTGCATTTTCAATTACAACGTGGGGCACACAAATCAGGTTTCTAAGATGAATTTTCTCAGAGGATACTGGCAGGAATCTTTGTCTGAACGAGTGAAGACAATTTCAAGTTTTATTATTCCGAATGAGCTGTATCGTTTTAAATTTTTTCCAAATAGTATGAAAAATACCCCAGCCACATCTCAACGACAAATTAATAAGGTTTTTCCGGATATCCAATTTGTCTCGTGTATATCTATGACGCGGTGAGTTTTAGTCACACGTGGAAGGAACATTTGCAACATGTACTCGAATGTTCAATTGACTTCCGGAGGGAGGTTTGATGATAAACCTAGCTAAGACTGTATATGCCAAAGACCAAGTCACCTTCTTTGGCCATGTTATTGGGCATGGACAAATGGCCTGACGGAATGTAAAAACAAACGGAATTGGGGACTTCTCCACACCATTGACAAAAGCGAATGGAGGAATTCAACAACATGCGACCAAAGGAATGGGTGCCCCAGATGGGTGGGTGATGCGAGCGAAGGCCTGGAGGACAGGGAAGGAGTGGAAGCAAGAGGAAAAATGTTAATAAAGAAAATCCGAAATTCATTCTGATCAAACGAGGAACCACTAAGATTTATGTTGTGGTGCTAAAGAATAAACAATTTATTGCCGACAACAGGAATGTTACTTTTGAATCAACACTAATGCAGTTTTACGGCGATGAGAATGCAAGTGGATGAATGGCCTTTTCATGCTACTGCCAATGGCTTGATGGGAGGCATATACTGATCATTGATGTTGGGAATCAAATAATTCAGCAGACACAATCGGCCGTGTCTCTATCAGAATTCCACGTTGTCTGCTGAGTGTCTCCCAACTCTGGACCAGAGTCAGCCCGCATAGAGTCTCGTTATGAGTTCAAAAGGTATTCCCTCGTCAATAGTTTCATATCCACAGCGGTGATTCGTTTCTGTTATGACACGGCGGTTAATCTTACTGTCAATTAAACCAAATACCCAAAACAACTCACCTCACCTCGTAATTTGTTGAAATAAATCTGAGTGACAGAGATCTCACGAAACATAACATCAACTTTTTTAAAACCGTAAGTGAATATAAGAAAAAGAACAGCAACTAACCCCTCTACATCTTAACTGCTCCAACTCGGTAACAATATATTGATCCAATAAGACACTTACTAAAATTACATCAAATTAATTTCAAAACCACACAGCAGCTGTCGTCTTCGTTATCATTCTCATTCCAGTTGAAGATCTCTCTGGATCTACTTCTTCCTTTTTACTGTGAAGATGTTTTACGTGAAAAGATACATTTGATGAGGAGGATTTCAAGTCATGGCTCTCCCTTTCTCGATTGCAATTCCTTTGTCTGATTTTCAAAATGCATGCCTTTTCAATATCCCCAACATTGGATTGTCTCATTGGTTCGATGTTGGCTCAACAATAAATTCAGACTCGATTAAGTTTTACAATCCTGTGGCATGATTTGAACTGACTGGTTAAATTCGAATTATTGACAGAACAGCAACCAACTCAGATACCGATTTCAAAGCCAAATGTGAACTTAGTTCCATTTTACATGACACTCTGAGACTGGTCTTATCAGCTCCCAGTGCAGAAAAGCATTCACACTCTCTTAACGGAACAGTACAATCCTCCAACTACACTCAAGAATTCGATAATCAAGGCCAGCAGAGATGGAATACATGATTCACCAATCTTTTCAAATATAAATGACGTGGAGAGAGACATAGAGTTTGAAGCAGAGAAAATGAAATTCATTGCTACCATTAAAAAAAACAAACAGAAAACCGATGACAATCTCAAAACAAGCCTTCAGGATTTCTAGTGAAATATTTATTTAACATTTTCATTTCCTCCACTCGTGCATTTTGTCTTTTTCTTTCTTCTTGCCTCAAATGTTTAAATTCCTCTGTGTCAGGTCATTTTGAGCTCAGCGTTCAGTGTCGATCAACAAGAGTAGATTCGGGATCACATCAAATCACAACACTGCAACTCGCGAACATATTCATCAAAGACACGTGAGAGAGAGGGAATGTTGCAAGGCAAATCATTCCTACCACCCAAATAAATCATTCAGTTTCCAAATCGCTAATTATTCATCTGGCCATTCTCCTAAAGTGCCTTTATGATAGCACAAAGGCTTCAATTATGAAGCTCTTTGGGATGCCAATGCAAGCTTTCAAGATTGTTAGTAAGAGTGCTAGGATTGAACTGAGGGGAATCTTCTTCACTCAGATTTGAAATGCACCTTCTGGGACAATTATGGTGCGGAATGCAAAGGATGTCTCAAAAGAGAATTGGATATATAATTAAAAGTGTTGGATTCACAGGGCTTTGAGTAGAGGGTTGGAGAATGTGACCAACTGGGCAGCCCTTTTGGACCCGGTACATTCAAGATGTATGTGACCAACTGGGCAGCCCTTTTAGACCCGGTACATTCAAGATAATGTTCTTCTCTCATGGAAAATTCTGTAACTCTATGATTCTAAAGAGGGAAAGGTGCTCATCGGTTCACAATAGAAATAGGCTTCAGGGATCAGGGATGGAAATTTGTTAGAATAGAAAACTGGTTGAAAAGGTGGCAGCGTTGGGGGAGAGTGGTTCAGGGCCAGAAGTGGTAAGGGGCTCAGGGGATGATAACTGCAAAATGGTTCTGTTGGTCGGAACTGAAAAGGGTCAGGTGATCTGAAGTGGAAAATGATTAACGGGATGTGAACTGGCAATGTATCACGTGTTCTGAATTTTGAGGAATGTATAGGAGTAGAGGAAATTTATGGTTCAAGTGCATGATTCTCTGAAGCTGGACAGGCAAGTTGAAATCTCGTTAAGAAGGCTTATACTATTTTGTAAAGAGGGGCATAGAGTATAAACCGACAATTCTACATCTCCACAAATCTTTGGCGGACTATATTTGAAGTATTATATACAGTTCTTCGCACCTTATTAGCGTTTGAATGTCAAAGCCCTCGAGTCAGTTTGAAGGAGATTTAGTAGAATAATTAGATTCCCTAAAGTATAGAAACAGGCTCTTCGGCCCAACAAGTCCACACCGACTCTCCAAAGGGTAACCAACCCAGATCCATTCCCTGATTGTGAAGGAATTCATTGGAGAATGCATTAACCTCTGTTTTTTTCAAAATTTGTGAAAGTCTTTCTGAGATTCAATTCTACGTATATCTCCATCCTCATTTATATTCATTTATATTATATGCATCTAATTTGTTTTTTTTTTACTAAATTCGACTACCCAGGCATAGAACATAGAACATAGAACAGCGCAGTAAAGGCACTTCGGCCCTTGATGTGGCGACGTCCTGTGAAACGACTCTGAAGTCCATCTAAACTACAGTAGCCAGTTCTCGCCTTATGTCTATCGAATGTCACTTTAAATGCCATTAAAGTTAAAGACTCCTCTGGTGCGTTACACGCCCCTATTCCACTCTGAGTAAAGAACCCACCTCTGACATCAGTCCGATATATTTCACCCTTCAATTTGAAGCTCTGCATCCACGTGCTCAACATCACTATGCGAGAAAAAGGCTCTCACTATCGACCCGACCCAAATGCTCTTCTGGTGCGTTCAAGTAAGGCACCATTCAACCTTCTTCTCTCTGATGAAGACTGCCTCTCGATCCTCAGCCGTCCCTCGTGAGACGTTGCCTGCATACCAGGCAACATCCTCGTCAGTCCTCTCTGCACCCTTTCCAAACCTTCCATTTTCTTCTTATAATGCAATGACAAGAAACATGCACGATTCTTCAAGTGCGGTCACACCAGAATTTTTTAGAGCTGCAGCATGACCTCGTTGATCCGAAACTCAATTGCTTTCCCAATAAAAGCTATCACGCCGTGTTTCTTCTAAACAATTTTACAAGCCTGTGTGGCAACTTTTCGGGATCGATGAACATTGACGCCGAGATCTCTCTGTTCATCTACTTACCAAGAAACTTACCATTAACGTAAAAGTTTATATTCCTGTTACGCCTTCCAGAGTCATTCACTTCACACTTTTCCGCAGCAAAAACCATTTTCCAAGTCTCAGCCAAGCTCTTCACCTTATATATCTCCCTCTGTCACCTACAACATCCTTCAGCACTATTCACAACTCTGCCGAATTTAGTGTCATTCGCAAGTTTACTAACCCACCCTTCCAGTATATCATCCAGTTCATTTCTGAAAATGACAAACAGCTATGACACCAAAAAAGATCCTTGCAGTAACCCCTTAGTAACTGAACTCCAGGATGAACAATTCCCATCAACTACCGATCTCTATCATCTTTCAGCCAGTCAACTGCTTATCCCAATCGCTAAATATCCCTCAATACCATGCCTTCTTATTTTGTGCAAGTTTACCGTGTTGTCTGTACCTAATCAACTTACTACTTCCCACATGGTTTTTAACCTTTTATCGTATAATGTTATGCACCACTTTGCCCACAACACGGGTTAGACTCACTGGTCAACAGTTACCAGGGTTATATCTACTCAATTTCTTGAATACGGGAATATCATTTGGTATCCTCCGGTCTTCTGGCACTATTCTTGTAGACAATGGCGATATAAAGATCAAAGGCAAAGACTCTGCAATATCCTCTGTGGCTTCCCAGAGAATCCTGGCATAAATACCATCTGGCCGAGGGGACTTAACTGTTTTCACATTTTCCATATTTGCTCTAACTCGTCCTTGTGAACATCAATCCCATCAAGTCTAGTAGCCTGTACCTCAGTATTGTACTCGACAACATTGACTTTTTCCAGTGTGAATGCTGACGAAATATATTCATTTAGCGCTTCCCCTTTATCCTCCGACTCTACGCACAAATTCCCACCAGTATTCTTGATTGGCCCTAATCTTACGCTTGTCATTCTTTCATTACTGATGTACCTGGGTTTTCCTTGATCCTACCCACCCATGAATTGCCATGCCTCTCCTGGCTCTTATTAGCTCTCTCTTTTGGTCTTTCATAGCTAGCCTGTCACGTCTCATCCTAACATAAACATTGTTCTTCCTCTTGAAAAGTTATTCCACTTCTTTAAAAAGAAAACACAGTTCCTTCGACCGATAACTTTCTCCCTTCCTGTCCTTCCGCTGTGACACTTGCCGTGCAGAATGAACCTGTCTCTTTCCATCACCAAAGTAAACATAACAGAATTGTAGTGACTATCACCAACGTGCTCACCGACCTCCAAGTCTAATCATTGGCCAGGTTCATGACTCAGCACCAATCCGATGTGGCCTCGCCCTTGTTGGCCTGTCCACATACTGTGTCAGGAAACCGTCCTGCACATAGTAGACAAAAACGGACCTTTCCAAATTCCTTGAACTATATATTCCTAGTCAATGTTTGTAAGTCTGAGGACCCCATAGCAACTACCCTGTCACTCTCGCTCCTATCGGGAATCATCTTCGGGAGTTAACTGTCGAGTTAGAGGCTGATTAGAATGTTTTCTTTCAATGCCTAAAATGTTAGACACAGAACATAGAACATACTGCATTACAACGCAGGAGATGCCCTTCGGCCCTCGATGTTGTGCCACCCTGTGAAATCAAACTGAAGCCCATTTAACCTACTCTATTTCTTTCTCGTCCATAAACCTATCCAATGACCACTTAAATGCCCGTAAGAATGGCGAGTCAACAACGGTTGAGGGAAATGGTTCTCCAACACCACCCACTACTCTCTGAGTAAAGGAACTACCTCTTATATGTGTCACCCCTCACAAAAAAATCATTCTCCATCGTGATATCCACCAACATCCTCGGAAAAGGGCTCTCACTGACCACTGGATCTAACCCTCTGATTATCATATATGTCACAATTAAGTCATTCCTCAACCTTCTACTCTTAAACGAAAAGAGTCTCAAGTTCCTCAACATTTCTGCATCAGACCTTCCCTCGATACCAAGTCTGAACCCTTTCCAAAGCTTCCACAACTTTCCTCTAGTGTAGTGACTAGAACTGCACGCAATACGCCACGTGCAGTTGCACCAGGGTTTTGTAGCAGGACTTCGTGGATCCGAATGTCGATCCATCTACGAATAAAAGCTGTCACGTCATGTGCCTTCTGAACAACCCGATCAACCTGGATGGCAACTTTGAGGGATCTCTGTGCATGGACACCGAGATCTCTCTTTTCATCTGCGCGACCAAGAATCTTGCCATTACCCCACTATTCTGCATTCCTGTTACTCCATCCAAAGTCAATCACGACACACTTTTCTCCATTAAACACCATTTGCCACCTCTCAACTCAGATCTGCCATCGTCATTCAGCAATATCCACAACTGTACCGATCTTACTGTCTTCCACAAATTCATTAACTCATCCTTCTTCTCCCTCATCCAGGTCGTTTCTAAAAATGACAAACCCAGTGAACATAGTGGTACATCACTAATAAGTGAACTCCAGGATGAACATTTACCATCAAACAGCAGCATCTGTCTTCTTTCAGCCAACCAATTTCTGATCCAAACCGCGAAATCGCTCTCAATCCAATGCCTCCTAATTTTGTGCATTAGCCTACCATGGGGAAACTTATCAATCGTCTTACTGCAATCTATATACACCACGTCAGCGGCTTTACCCTCATCCACCTGTTTGGTCACTTGCTCAAAGAACCCAATAAGGTTTGTGAGGGACGACCTACTCTTCGCAAAACTGTGTTGATATCCTTAACCACATTATTCTAATTGATATAATTATCAACAGTTTTATATCTGTATTTGCACACCATCACAATAAAAATTCAAAATCAGCTTCCTGTGATACAAATTTTCTTAAAGTAGTATGAAATATATAGAACATAGAAATATACAGCGCAGTACAGGCCTTTGGGCCCTCGATGTTGCGCCGTTCCAAGCCCACCTAACCGACACTAGCCCACTATCCTCCATATGCCTATCCAATACCCGTTTAAATTCCCAGAAAGAGGGAAAGTCCACCACTGCTACTGACAGGGCATTCCATGAACTCACGACTGACTGAGTAAAGAATCTACCCCTAACATCTGTCCGATACCTACCATCCCGAAATTTAAAGCTATGCCCCCTCGTAATAGCTGACTCCATACGTGGAAAAAGGTTCTCATGGTCAACTCTATCTAAACCCCTAATCATCTTGTGCACCTCGATCAAATCACCCCTCAACCTTCTTTTCTCCATTGAAAACAGCCCCAAGTTCCTCAGCATTTCCTCATACGATCTTCCTACCATACCAGGCAACTTCCTGGTAAACCTCCTCTGCACCCGTTCCAGTGCCTCCACATCCGACCAAAACTGCACACAATACTCGAGGTGCGGCCGCACCAGAGTCCTTTACAACTGCAACATGACCTCAGGATTCCGGAACTCAATTCCTCTACCAATAAAAGCCAGTACGCCATATGCCTTCTTCACCGCACTATTTACCAGGGTGGCAACTTTCGGATATCTGTGTACATGGACACCAAGATCCCTCTGCTCATCCACACTACCAAGTAACCGACCACTAGCCCAGTACCCCATCTTCTTGTTACTCTTACCAAAGTGAATCACTTCACACTTACCTACATTGAAGTCCATTTGCCACCTTTCTGCCCAACTCTGCAGCTTATCTATATCCCGCTGTAACCTGACACATCACTGTCAACAACTCTACTGACTTTCGTATCATCCGCAAACTTGTTCACCCAACCTTCTCGCCCCTCCTCCAGGTCATTTATAAAAAAAAGCTATGGTCCCAAAACAGATCTTTGCGGAACACCGGTCGTAACTGCACTGCAAGTTGAACCTTTACCATCAACTACTACCCTCTGTCTTCTTCCAGCCAGTCAATTCCTAATCCAAACCTCCAACTCACCCTCAATGCCATACCTGCGTATTTTTTGCAGTAGCCTACCATGGGGAACCTTATCAAACGCCTTACTAAAATCCATATACACCACATCTACCGATTTACACTCGTCTACCTCCTTAGTCACCTTCTCAAAGAATTCAATAAGGTTTGTGAGGCACGACCTGCCCTTCACAAAACCATGCTGACTATCCTTGATCACATTATTCCTATCCAGGTGTTCATAAATCCTATCCCTTACAATTCTCTAAGACTTTGCCCACAACAGAAGTGAGACTCACCGGCCTATAGTTACTCAGGTTATCCCTACTCCCCTTCTTGAACAAGGGAACCACATTTGCTACCCTCCAGTCTTCTGGCACTATTCCTGAAGACAGCGAGGACATAAAAACCAAGGCCAATGGCTCTGCAATCTCCTCCCTTGCTTCCCAGAGAATCCTAGGATAAATGCCATCAGGCCCAGGGGACTTTTCTATTTTCATCCTTTCCAGAATTTCCAACACCTCTTCCCTACATACCTCAAAGCCATCCATTCTGCTTAATTGTGACTCAGTCTTCACATCGGCAACAATGTCCTGTTCCTGAGTGAATACTGACGAAAAGTATTCATTCAGTGTCTCCCTAATTTCTTCAACCTCCACACGCAACTTCCCACTACTATCCTTGACTGGACCTATTCCTACCCTAGTCATTCTTTTATACCTGACATACCTATAGAAAGCCTTAGGGTTTTTTCTAATCCTACCAACTGAGGATTTTTCATGTCCCCTCCTTGCTGCTCTTAGCTCTCTCTTCAGATCCTTTCTGGCTACCTTATAACTCTCAATCGCCCCAATTGAACATTCAAATATTAATATTTGAATGAGAGCTAGGCTTCCGTCATTCTTTTAAGAAATATTGATGACATTATTTATTCGGGAATGAAGCTAATTGCTTTATTAGAGTGGACTACATTGTTTGAATATCGGTTCTGTTGAATTTGTCATGTTAATTAATCACATGTATGCAATCAGATACCTCATGCAGCTAAGAAGTATCAAAAACTTCACAGGAAAAAATGTTGTTTCTACTCTGTGCTTGCAGGAATAGATATGGCAATGGCGAAATTACATACTAGAAAAAAATTGCTACTTTTGGAACCTCCAACGTATTATCAACTACACGCATTTTATTTTAGTGATATGATGCAAGTGTGCGGTTTTGCAGTATTCTTTAATAGAATTACAATGTTTGCTCGTTGAGATTATTGTATTAATCCATTTAGTTGATTTTTTTGTTTTCTTCTCCATTAATATAAATATTACAATCCACAGGGTAGGCATCAATTGTATTCTTTCACTACATTGACAATCTTGGATTCACATCTAATCTGATTCTGTTTAATGCCTAAACCAGCAGATATATCGCCATGACAAATAAAAACTCGCAAGAGACTCTGGGCTTCCAGCAGTGGAGACAGCTCTAGGCACTAAGTGAATGAGAGTCGAAGGAAATCAATCATCTTACTTCCAGTTGTCAGGGGGAGTTTTGTTGTGTTATGATTCGTGGTTATGATGTATTCTGTGTTGAACGGAATGTATGTCATTGAGTATGAATCTGCAGATTTAGATAATTATCTACTCGAATTAGGTTTTATGCTTGAACCCTAAGTTGATGCACAAATAATGTTGTATATGTTGTGACCAAGATTATCTCAGAGAGCAGTTGAAGGATGCGTAGTAATAAAGCCCTTTATATCAATTTCTAAATTAATAAACTTTTCAAAAGAGGAGTCAGAAGTACAAGTCGATCAAGTGATATGTTTTCTCCACAATTAACTCTCC
>NC_057758.1:996908-1024369 GCF_004010195.1 Chiloscyllium plagiosum
GAGGCATGGCAATTCGTGGGTGGATCGGATCAAGGAAAACCCAGGTATATCAGTAATGAAAGAATGACGAGCATAAGATTAGGGCCAATCAAGAATACTGGTGGGAATTTGTGCGTAGAGTCGGAGGATAAAGGGGAAGCGCTAAATGAATATATTTCATCAGTATTCACACTGGAAAAAGTCAATGTTGTCGAGTACAATACTGAGGTACAGGCTACTAGACTGATGGGATTGATGTTCACAAGGAGGACGTTAGAGCAAATATGGAAAATGTGAAAATAGGCCAGATCGTATTTATGCCAGGATTCTCTGGGAAACCACAGAGGATATTGCAGAGTCTTTGCCTTTGATCTTTATATCGTCATTGTCTACAAGAATAGTGCCAGAAGACCGGAGGATAGCAAATGATATTCCCGTATTCAAGAAGTTGAGTAGACATAACCCTGGTAACTATTGACCAGTGAGTCTAACCCCTGTTGTGGGCAAAGTGGTGCATAACATTATACGATAAAAGGTTAAAAACCATGTGGGAAGTAGTAAGTTGATTAGGTATAGACAACATGGTAAACTTTCACAAAATAAGAAGGCACGGTATTGAGGGATATTTAGCGATTGGGATAAGCAATTTACTGGCTGAAAGATGATAGAGATCGGTAGTTGATGGGAATTGTTCATCCTGGAGTTCAGTTACTAAGGGGTTACTGCAAGGATCTTTTTTGGTGTCATAGCTGTTTGTCATTTTCAGAAATGAACTGGATGATTTACTGGAAGGGTGGGTTAGTAAACTTGCGAATGACACTAAAGTCGGCAGAGTTGTGAATAGTGCTGAAGGATGTTGTAGGTGACAGAGGGAGATATATAAGGTGAAGAGCTTGGCTGAGACTTAGAAAATGGTGTTTGTTGCGGAAAACTGTGAAGTGAATGACTCTGGAAGGCGTAACAGGAATATAAACTTTTGCGTTAAAGGTAAGTTTCTTGGTAGGTAGATGAACAGAGAGATCGCGGCGTCAATGTTCATCGATCCCGAAAAGTTGCCACACAGGCTTGTAAAATTGTTCAGAAGAAACACGGCGTGATAGCTTTTATTGGTAAAGCAATTGAGTTTCGGATCAACGAGGTCATGCTGCAGCTCTAAAAAATTCTGGCGTGACCGCACTTGAAGAATCGTGCATGTTTCTTGTCACTGCATTATAAGAAGAATATGTAAGGTTTGGAAACGGTGCAGAGAGGACTAACGAGAATGTTGCCTGGTATGCAGGGAAGGTCTCACGAGGGAAGGCTGAGGGTTACGAGGCAGTCTTCATCAGAGAGAAGAAGGTTGAAAGGTGCCTTACTTGAACGCACCAGAAGAGGCTTTGGGTCGGGTGGATAGTGAGAGCCTTTTTCTCGCATAGTGATGTTGAGCACATGGATGCAGAGCTTCAAATTGAAGGGTGAAAGATATCGGACTGATGTCAGAGGTGGGTTCTTTACTCAGAGTGGAATAGGGGCGTGTAACGCACCAGAGGAGTCGTTAACTTTAATGGCATTTAAATTGACATTCGATAGACATATGGCGAGAACTGACTACTGTAGTTTAGATGGACTTCAGAGTCGTTTCACAGGACGTCGCCACATCAAGGGCCGAAGTGCCTTTACTGCGCTGTTCTATGTTCTATGTTCTATGCCAGGGTAGGCGAATTTAGTAAAAAAAAAAAAATTAGATGCATATGAACAAAGATCAGTGAACCAGAAGGTCGTAATCGGATTGGCAGTCTGTATTCAGAGAATACAATTGAAAAAAAAACATGATTATCATGGTGCAGATAAAATTCAAGTGAGTTACTTCATCTACATGGAGCTTGTTGCAGCAGAACTGAAATTTAACTTATTCTGCATTCGTTCATGCGATTGCATTTGTCACTGGCTGGGCTAGCATTTAATGCCCAGAGGTCACTATAGCATGTAAACTTAAGGAAATTGAAACTAGGCCATGGATCCACTCTCGCTTATTGAAATGGATGAAGCGTAATGCAATTATTTTATAGTCGGGCATGATAGCTGAATATTAAAGGAGTGATCAAAATACATTTGTTACCTGACTTTGTAAATTTCATGCAAAATTCTGTACACCAATGCGAAGAGATGAAACTCGCTTGAATAGGACTCATGCTAAGAAGGATTGATGCAAGTAACACGTTGAGGTGTGGTACATTAGGGAAATGTCTGAAAAAAACTCTGGATACTGGAAATCTGAAACAAAAACAGGAATTGTCCTAAGATCTCAGCCAGTGCGGTAGCGTCAACGAAGAAGAATCACAGTTAATGTTTCTGGACCAATGGCTGTTCTTCAGAATTGATGGTAGCTCGATAAAGGATGTTTTTTTTAAAGTCGAGAACACGGGGGAAGCATGGGGTAAGAGTAAACGATAGATCGAGATAGAGAAAGAGAAACAAAACTGTTGGAAAGAAAAATCAAACAATGATGCTCAGTCAGAGTTAATGAAATGCTGCTGATGGAGACTACTCGTGGCTGACAGGTACACTTGTGTGAGAACAACCCATGTGATAAAACAGCCTGGTGTGTGGGGTTAGCAGAAAATGGCTAATGGTGCTCAAACACTAAATTTGTTGAACTTGACATAACTTCCATCAGGCTTCTGCGTTTCTAAGTTGTAAATGAAATGTCGTTCATTCATGGTGAAATGGTGGCTTGTCGAAATGTCAAACAACAGGAAGCTCAGTCAATTCTGCGGAAATAACGTAAGTGCTTCTTCAAAGCTGTCACACAGTCTGCATCCAGGAGTGGAGAAGACATTGTGACCAGCGAATACAACTATTGAGTGAAGTGCAGGTAAAGCGCTATTTCACCTGTACAGAGTAGGTGGGGCGTTGGATAATAAGGAGGAAGGATGTAAACAGGTAGTTGTTACACCTTCTGCAGTTGCAGAGGAAGATTCTGTGAAGGACTGGGGACGTGCTGGGAGTGACCAAAGAGTGAACCATCATCAGTCCGAGGGAACACTCCTTGTAGAAACCTGACAAGGTAGTCGCATCCCTCTGAAGATGTTGGAAGTGGGGGCTTATGATCCTGAGGATGTGAATGATTGTGGGAAGGCAGGCGATGACAAGCTGAATACGATTAGTTTTGTCAGAGACCAGATACGGGTAAACTGTTGAATTGCAGGAAATAGACCAAATCTCTTCGAGTGCTCCCTCAGTTACATTGCTGTGGAATCGTACGGAGAGGAAAAAGGTGCCCAGTTTGCTGGCACCCTTATCGAAGTTTGCAACGTCACAGCAGACGTGACAGAGACTGACGGAATGGTAGAATGAAAGAGAGTCTTTACATCAAGAAAATTGTGGGAGTCAATGGGTTTATAGTGTACGTTGGTGATCAACCTATCCCAAGAAATGTAAACAGATATGACGAGGAAGGTAAAGGGGAACTGAGAGATGACCTTGGTGAAAGTGTGAGCAGGTTGGAGCATACATTTGTCCTGAAGAAAGTGAGAGGAATTAAAAGAGAACTCTTTCAATTTGATTGCAAGCTCAGACAGAGCGGGAGGGTGGTTTTGGCTGGAGACATTTCAAACCACATTTCCAGAAATAACTGCACAGACCTGATGCCATCTGATGGGGACTGTACGTGTAAAGTGATGCATGCGTATGGTCAATGAAACGCGGCTGCAAGTTGGGAAAAACCGACATTATATGACAGGGGAGTATCGGATATAATTTGAAACAGTCGGGAAACGGATGAAAACGTCGAGACGAATACAGAGAGAGATGAGATATCTCGGGCAGGAACTGTCAGAAATAACAGGTCTGCCCCGATTGTCCTCTTTTTAGATTTGGGAAGGAGGTAATTAAGTCGAGGATGCGCACCAGGTGAAGTAAGGTCCGTAAGAATTGTGAACACAATGGCCTGGAGATCCGTGGTGGTGTCATGATACATGGGGAGACAGGAGGAAATATCTAAGATATATCAGGCTCAGCAATTTCAAGGTTCGTACGCCACAGAACAGAAGCACCACCGGAGGTGGCAGGATTAATTACAAAGTTAAGGTTTAATAGAGAATACTGAATGCAGTTAGTTCATAGTGAGACAAGTTGGAATGGGTAAGGGAGGCAAGAGCAATTGAGTTGAAAAATGTCATGCTGTCAGTTCTCAATGAATACATCAAGTCCAGGTAAAAAGCCAGAAAGAGGGTTCCAGGTGGAAGGTTGGAAGTTGTTGAAGCGGTCTATCGACCAGGGAGAGGTTATTGTTAAAAGAAACAGGCGCTGAGTTCAAAGAGTACATGACGGGTCACTGCCCATTTCAATTCACCCAACCACTCCCTTTCTGACATGACATCCTTGGTCTCGTCAATTGCCAAAACCAACCACAGCACAATCTGAAGGAACAACACCTCATCTTCTGCCCGGAAGATTAAAACACGGGTGATTAAACATTGAGTTCTCAAATTTCGAATCATATCACTCCATATCCCTTGATTCCCTTCCCAGCCCTTTCCCAACCCTTCTACTGCTTCCCTACCACCAACGGGTATGGTGGTTCAGTGGTTCGCACTGCTGACTCACAGCACGACTGGTCTGGATTCGACTCTGACTGTCTGCATGGAGTTTGCACATTCTCCCCGTGTCAGTGTGGGTTTGCTCCGGTTGCTCTATTTTCCTCCTACTGTCCAAAGACGTGCAGGCCAGGTGAATTGGTCATGCTAAATTGCCCATAGTGATGGTGGCATTAGTCAGAGTGAAATGGGTCTGGGTGGATTACTCTTCAGAGGGTTGGTGTGGACTTGTTGGGCCGCACTGCCTGTTTCGACACTGTAGGGAATCTAATCTAAAAAGGGTATTGATTCCTCCCATTGATCAGCCAGGTCGTACCTCTACCTGTCTTTACCTATCCCCACTTCACGATCCTACCAGCCACCACCCCTTTTACCTGCAGCTCCCCGCAAACCCACCCAAGTCTTGAAGAATGTTTACATCCGAAACGTTGACTTCTCCACCTACTGATTCTACCTGGCGTTTTGTAATTTTCCAGCCTCCTGCCTAGGTAAAAACAAGGGCTGCAGATGCTGGAAACCAGATTCCAGACTAGAGTGGAGCTGGAAACACACAGCATCCTAGGAGCAGGAAAATCCACGTTTCAGAAAAAAATCCCCTCATCAGGAATAGAGGCAGAGTGCCTGCAGGGTGGAGAGATAAATCAGCCTCCTGCCTGTCGAGCATTGAAGGCTATGGCATGGAGGTGTGTAATGATGAGTGTATTCAATCTGCATGACATCTTTTGCAAAAACAAGTCTGTGGTAGCATGAATAATGGAGGTGAACCAGCCATCAAGATGAAGAAAACATGTAAGCACAGCAGTACTCGTAAAAAACGGCTCACTAAAACGCATGTTTGAGAATTAAAATAAACATGGGAACGAATGAAATTGTAAGGAATTAAGCAGATGGGAAAGAACTTGGTACAACTGGCAAATTTCCCGATAGATGAGGTTAGGGACGGGGTTGGAATTTTAGTTTGATAAAATATAAATCTTTTACAATTGAGTGCAGCGGCTGAAACACTTCTGACAGTATGTCCTTTGAATGAAATCACATGACCATCGACGCTGTTCTCCCCAGAATTTTATCCGACCAAACAGGCTGTTATCTAACATCAGCTTTATTGTCGGCAAGACTTGCAAAGAATTGACTTAATGGAACCATGGAACATAATTCCGTATTGGGGACGGGGTGGGGGGCGTGGAGGTGGTGCTGATGGTGGTAGAGAGACACACATTCATCAGGCAGAATATGCAAGTATCATTTTTACATTATTACGGCATCACAGAAAAAGCGATAAAAGTAGTAAACTGTTAAATAGAGTTTGAAAAGCTGCATTGAAGAGACAACCAAGGTGAGAACTAAAAGTGGGACACAGTGATTCTAAACAAATGCAAGACAAATTATCAGACACATTCATTTACCGACAAGATTGTTTGCAAGCTTTTTGGCCCTAAGCAATTCTCAGAGGTGGTGAGAGACTCTGTACCTGAAGCACTCAGTTGTTTATGGACAATCATGGGCAAAAAAATCAGACAGAAGGATCCGTGATGGCACACAAAATGAAAGTGATGAGCGGGATGAGGCTGATATTGCTGCCTGAAATTCAGCATTCAGAGAACCCAGCAACCAACGTGCCTGAACATCGAGGTTTGAAAAGTTTCGAAGGTCTGAGGAGCATCGACAATGCTCTGTGACCAAAGTGGGAGATTCTCACGATGCAAGCTATGGAGGAGCGTAGATATTTCAGAGGGCTTTGGTTTGAATCAGATCATTGATGAATAATAAACTATCAGAAGGAGTTTGGAAAGGAAAGGTTTGCCACAGGCCAATTTGGTTTAAATAAAGCTTTCATTGCCATTTCAATAGGTATACACCAGACTTTCATGCTTTGAATTTCTTGTTTCTTTCAATCTGTTGTTTCAACCAAACGAAAACTTACCTCACTCTTTATTTGTTAAATGACGGCAATTCCTGTGAATAATATAACTGATTTATTTCCCGAAGTTTTGATGCATGCATAAATATAGATTTACTTCCATGCCTCTGAGATTTAAACTCTGAAGAAACATTCACTGTCTCACAAAATGATGAAGCCTGCAATTCTGCTGGTGAAAGAAATTTACGACACTATACTTGCACTTGTTGCTCTTCCTGGTGAGTCGCTTCATTTCTAAAGCCATTTTTATCAATAAGCTTGTTCAGAAATATTTTACAAACGTCTGGAACAGTTGGATTCGCTTCAGGGTTTCTCGGTTCAGGGACAATGGGACTACCCTTTTTCCACAAGATCGCTCAGTGAGCCATGATAATATGTTTGTGTTTAGCCCTATCCAAGTTTTGATTTGTTACCTGCACATTCAGTCAAGTAACCGATATCTTCCGTGTCAACGTTTCATAACAACTAATTTTGAGAGCTAATCGATCAACGGTGGCTCAGTGGTTCGCGCTGCGACCTCACAGTGCCAGGAACAGTGTTTTCAAAACTACCTCGGACGACTGTCTATGTCGCCTATGTACGTTGTCCCTGTGCCTGTGTAAGTCTCCTCCGAATTTCCGATTTTCACTCGCTGGCAAAGTTAAGCAGGGTGGATGAATTGGTCATTTTCAATTGCCATTGTGTCCAGGGATGTGCAGGCCTTGTGCGTCAGCCGTCCAATATGGAGGGTTACTGTGCGGTGCAGGATGGTCTTCTGAACTTTGATGTGGACGTTTTGGATGAAACAGCCTGCTTTCACACTGGAGTGGTTCTACCATTGTATGAACCTTGCGTTCTCATCTCTGCTTTAATTAATATCCAATGCTGGTGTGATAATAATGTTATTTCATGTACTAATTATTTTTCTTGCACTGTTAAGGAATTTTAACAAATGACATGCATGATCAGGCTCTGTCATGAATATTATCATGAATCACTATTTGGTTTATCACTCACTGCTGTTTCTCTCCATCATAGCGAACTTGGCCACAATTTGGATTATTTCACTGAGAAAATGCGGCCTTACCAAATGTGTCACGTTTTACATGTTGGCCATGGCAGCACAGATGTACTGGTCATCAACAATTCATCTACTGCATCTTCAGTTATCACTTTCCTTGGTAAGTCTTGTCCATCACGCCTCTCTGCAGAGTCATTATATACATGACTGCTGTTACTTCTGAGTTGTCTGTCTGGTGCGTTGTCTCCTTCACATTTGACTGATTTATACTAATTTGCTGCCAGAAGTTTCAAACAAAATACTGCACCCAAAGTACTGCAAACATTCTTGTAATAACCATCACAGTTGTAATCGTATTGAAAGGTATGCCAGTTTTGTTTGCTTATGAACCCGAACAAATTAGTAACAAAGTGCAGTGGGGCTGCCGGTCAAGCAAAGCATTTTTTTTCATCTTCAGCAGCAATAGTATTTGTCTGGTTTTATAGCGCCTGTATCGTTTGGATTCCCTTTTCTCTGATTGTCTTGAGTAATTCATCTGCAGCGTAATTCATTAATTGTCAAACGTATTGTACGAGCGAATAGAAACCCCACTGCACTGCGGAGCTCCAGGAGTGGGAATGAAAGTGACTCAGCAATGGAGAACCGCAGGATGTCCAGAATTTTATTATTCTGCATAACGGTAAGTTTCCTCTTGCTCTGGTTGCCAATTTCCGTGACTTTAGGCATTACCAGACTAACAGGCACCATTTATTACCGAGGAAAGTTCAGAGACCCTGAATTTATCGCCAAGAAAACTGCAGATATCTTGATATATTTTAATTGTTTTCTAAACCCCTGTATTTATGTCACGACCCAAAGCAAGATCAGAGGAGAGATGAAAAAATGTCAACATTTCCATGGATTTTAATTTGGAGACACTTCGATCGAAATATGTAAAATGACTTCGTCAGAGAAAGTGGCACAGCTGAAGAAAATTTTATTTTAACATCTTTTTCGAACAGAAAACGTGCTAAAATAACATACCTTTTATTTCAATATTCAATGTGTTGGATTTCCTATGGGAACTTTGATGTCAGTTCTGAGGAAGGGTCACTTGAGCCGAAACGTTAATTCTGATTTATCTTGCAAAATGCTGTCACAACTGCAGAGTATTTTCCAGTAAACTTATGTTATTGATTATGATTTAAGGCATCTGCAAATGTTTCGGTTTTAACAGCTGATGTGGGTACAGTTCTCTGTTTCCTGAATCTTTGTTGAGTAAAGAAAACCTCCTTCAGGAAGTATAGCACATCCAGCACTCAGAGATCTAAGACAAACTGATGATTATGTATCTGCAACAAAAAACAATTTATCTTAAATGCAGCTACAAGTTCGAAGACGTCTTTTTGAAAGCATCAATTAACTTGTATTTAGTCTTCAGCAAAGGAACGGTATTTTCACATGCCTTGTTAATTCTCAGGACACTACATCAGAATATTGTTAGGTGTGGACACATTAAGGCAGAGGTCATCAAGGTGAAATTTGACTTGACACTTTCACACAACTGATATTCTTTGAACGAAACAGTCCACACTCAGTCCATCGATAACACTTCTCATTTTATACAATTGGTTTTCCCACTCATTAATACTAGTTTCGAACCAATTGCGACGTGTACAGCATCGTCTTAGTAAGTTTATAAAAAAATGTAAAATGATGCTGAAAGTCAGCATGTGTAATCACATCTGCGAAGAATGGAAACAGAGTTAACTACCACCGCTGGCAGTACCCAACACTCCCTTTGTAAAGAAGCTTTCTCTGACATCTCCCTTGAATCTCCCACTCATCACCTTAATATTACGCATCCTCATGATTGTCATTTCAGCCCTGGCAAAAAAGTCTCCTGCTATCCACTTTATCTATGCCTCTCATCATCTTGTACACCTCTATCAAGTCACAGCTTATCCTTCTTCGTTCAATGAAGAAAATCCTTTCTTCAGAAGACATGCCCGACAGTCCAGGCAGCATCCGAGTAAATCTTCTCTGCACTCACTCGAAAACTTCCTGTAACGAGGCGAACAGAACTGAACACGAGTTGGAGGTGTCAGTGTTGTTCTGGGCGGGGGAGTACGCAAAGTTAAAAATCACACAACACCAGGTAATAGAACATAGTACATAGATACAACAATACAGAGCAGAACAGGCCTTCAGCACTCGATGGTGCGTCGACCTGTGAATTAATCTAAGCTTCTTCCCCTACACTATCTCATCATCATCCATGTCCATGTGCATAGTCCAACAGGTTTATTTGAACGGAACACAGCATTCCAAGCATGCTCTAACCAGGTGTTTACAGAGTTGCAGCATAACCTCACGGCTCTTAAAATTAAGTCTCCTCCAAGTGAAAGCCAACACACCATACGCCGTCTAAGTAAATCTATCAAATTGGGTGAACAGATTGAGGGATCTATGCGCATCGAGACCAACATCCCTCTGTTCCTCCACGCTGCCAGGAATCCTGCCTTTAAACCTGTAATTTAGTGTGACCTTCCATAACGAATCATTTCATACTTTGCCAGACTGAGCTCTTTCTGCCACTTCTCTGTCCAACTCTGTATCCTGATAATATGCCATGGCAAAATACAACAGCCTTCCACACTATTCACTACTTCATCCATCTTCGTTCAATCAGCGAGTTACTAATCAAAAATTATACTTCGTTATCCAAGTCATTTAAATAAATCGCAAAGAGTAGCGGTCCCACAACAGATGCCTGTCGAACAACACTGGTTACTGAGCTCCAGGCTGAATATTATCCATCTACTGCCACTCTCTGTCTTCTATGGACCAGCCAATTCCGAATCTAGGAAGCTAATTTTCCCTGTATCTCATCCATCCTTATTTTTTGAATGGCCCTCCAATGGGGAACCTTATCAAGCGTCTTGCAAAACTCCATACACACAACATCCACTGTTCTACCTTCATCAATGTGTTTTGTTATATCCTCAAAGAATTCAATAAGTGTTTGCGAGGCATGAGCTGCCTTTCGTGAAGCTATGCTGAATATATCTAATGAAAGTATTCTTTTCCAAATAACCAAAGTATAATTTTCCTATGATCACAACTCCGATCCTTCCGAATCCTCTATAAAAAATTGCCCACCACATCCGTAAGAATGACTGGTCCGTAATACACAAAATTATCCCTATTCTCTTAATCAAAGAAGAGAATTTACCACCCTCCAATCATCTGGTACTACTCGCGTGGGCATCGAGATAGCAAAGAGTTCCTGCTGGTAGTTGGAGAAGTCACAGGGTTATATACCTGAGAAGGTTTTTTTTAGATTAGATTAAATTACTTACAGTGTGGAAACAGGCCCTTCGGCCCAACAAGTCCACACCGACCCGCCGAAGCGCAACCCACCCATACCACTACATTTACCCCTTACCTAACCACTACAGGAATTTTAGCATGCCAATTCACCTAACCTGCACATCTTTGGACTGTGGGAGGAAACCGGAGCACCCGGAGGAAACCCACGCAGACACAGGGAGAACGTGCAAACTCCACACATTCAGTCGCCTGAGGTGGGAATTGAACCCGGGTCTCTGGCGCTGTGAGGCAGCAGGGCTAACCACTGTGCAACCATGCCGCCCAAAGTTGCTCTACCTGAAACACTACTCTAGCGGTTTCTCCCACCTATCTTCCTCCTCTAACCAAAAAAAAAAATGATGTGCTTTTGTTAGTAAGGTTTCAAATGTTTTCTTTCCTATTTCTTTTTTATTTTCAGCAAGTCTATTTGGGAATTTAGATTAGTTGGAATTGAGCTTAAGGCAGTTGAATGTTCCTCCTGCAGTACGTGGGAGGTAATGGTCACCTCTAGTGTCCTGCTGACCTCAGTTGTGGAAAGTGCACTCAAATCTAGCTTCTCGAGAACCGTGTAATGGAACTGGAGCTGGAGATGTCTCAACTTCCGGTCATTCGGGAGGTGGAGGGGGTTATTGAGAGAACGTACAGGGAGGTACTGTCTACACAGCTACTTGAAGAAGGTAGATGGGTTACAGTCAGGGGTAGAAAAGGGACCCAGCAGGTTGTGCAGGGCTATTCGTGGTAGTTTCCTTCAACAACAAGAATACCATTTTGGATACTGTTGAAGGGGTGACGACTTACCGGGAGTAAGCAATGAGGCTCTGGTCTCTGGCGCAGAGTCTGTCCCTGTTGCTCAGAGGAGAACGGGCAAGAGAAACAGAGCTTTAATCACTGGGGACTCCATGGTAAGGGGACAGAAAAGAGATCTTGTGGGAATGAAAGAGACCCACGTTTGGTGCGTTGTCTCCCAGGTGCCAGGGTTCATGATGTCACTGTTTGTGTTTTCGGGACCCTTGAGGTGGAGGGGAAGCAGCCCTAAATCTTGGTCCACGTAGGCATCAACAACCTAGGTAGGAAGAAAGGTCTGGATCTAAGTCATAAACTCATGAAACTCGAGTGGAAACTTAGAGCTGGAACAAACCAAGATGTTTTCTCCGGTTTGTTGCCCATGCCACGGGATTTGAAGCGAGAAACAGGCAGAGAGTGGAGTTGAACACGTGCAGGATCGTTCAGGAGGGAGTGTTTTCCGATTCTTAGATAATTGTGCTCTTTCTGGTGAACAGGATTGTCTGCACCTGAAACAGATGGGTACCAATATGGAGGGAGGGGTGGTATTTGCTCATGCTCTGTGGTGCAGTTTAAAGTCGGGCAGCTCGGGGAATGGAACCTAAATTGTCGTTCCTTTGTTCAGGAGATTGAGGGTAGTGAGGTTAGGGATGGGTTTACAAGGTCGCGAGAGAGCACTCCCTATCATGATATTGGCTTGACATCTGTGTACATCTGGAATAAGGTGGGTGAACTTTCGATATTGTGGCCATTTCAGAGAGATGGCAAGAGAATCGACAGTAATGGCTGCTGCAGATTCCCATATTTAGATGATTCAGCAATAAGAGAGAAGATGGTCAAGAGGGTACGGGGTGTGGGTGGGCGGGAGGTTTGATATTGTTTATCAACAATAGTATTATTGCAACTGAGATAACGTTTGACTACACATTCAATGAGGTAGTTTGGGTTGGTGTGAGAAACAGGAAAGAAGCGGTCACCCTGTTGGGTGTTTTCTATGGGACTCCAAATTATTCCAGGCATGTACAGCAAAGGATAGCAAAGTTGATTCTCGGATGGAGCGAGAGTAAGACGATAGTTGTTATGGGGGACTATCACTTCCACAATATTGAATGGAGATGTTGTAGTTCAAGTAGCTGAGATGTGTCAGTTTTTGTTCAATGTGTGCACGAGGTATTTTTGGTACATTATGTAGACAGCCAAGAAGGGGATATAACATTTTGGATTTGTACCCGTGAATTAACCCGGCCAGGTGAGCGCCTTAGCGATAGTGATGAGCAGCAATAGGTGTACACTGCAGGATAAGAAGTATCACTGGGGGGAAAAGCAATTTTGATGCGATGAAAAAATCATTTAGGATTCATAGCATGCGGATGGAAACTGCAAAGGATGAACACACATAAAATGTGGAGCTTATTCAACGAAGAGAGACTGTGGGTCCTTGGTAACTTTATACCTGTCAGGCAGGGAAGGCAATTCTCGAGAGAGTGATCCATGGTTTACTAAAAAACTTGAAGCTCTTGTGAAGAGGAAGAAGAAGGGTTGTGTGAGGATCAGGCGTGAAAGCTCAGTTACGGGGCTTGAGAGTTATAAGTTAGCCAGAAAAGATCTAAACCATGGGCGAAGGAGAGATAGGAGGGGACATGAGAAGTTGTTGGTGGACAGGATCAAAGAAATGTCTAAGGCCTTCTATAGGTGTGTCAGAATTCAAGGAATCCGAATTGTAAGATTAAGGCCAATTGAAGAAAGTAGTGGAAAGTTGTGTGCTGAATCTGAGGACATAGGGGAAGCGCTTAATGATTACTTTTCATCAGTATTCACATTGGAAAGACAAATTCACAAAGGACAATATTAGTCAGAATACGGAGATACAGGCTACAACGTTAGACGGGATTATGGTTGACAAAGAGGAGGTCCGAGCAATTTTGGAAGATCTGAAAATAGGTAAGTCCCCTCAGCCGGCTGGGATTTATCCTCGGATTCTCTGGGAAGCCAGGGAGAAGATTGCAGGATGTTTGACTTCACACTTTCTGCCATCACTGTCAACAGGGATAGTTCCAGAAGACGGGAGGATAGCAAATGTTTTTCTCTTTTTTAAGAAGAGGAGTCGGGACATCCCGGATAATAGTAGGTCAGTGATCAGTACTTCAGTTGTTGAAAAGATTTTGGAAAACATTACAAGATGTAGAATTTATAATCATCTGGAAAGGAATCATTGGCTTAGCGATATTCAACACGGTTTTGTGAAAACTAGGTCGTCCCTCAATAACCTTATTGAGTTCTTCGAGAAGGTGACAAAACAGGTGCAGAAATCTGAACTGGTTTTTGGGGTGTCAATGGGCTTCAGTAATGCATTTGATAGGGATTCACATGGTAAGATATTATGCAAAAGACGGAGTTTCGATATTAAAGTTGATTTCGCGATTTGGATCAGAAATTGGCACCCTTAAAGAAGACAGAGTGTGGTCGTTTATGGAAAATATTCATCCTGGAGCTCAGAGACCAGTGGTGTGCCGGTAGGATCTGTTCTAGGGCCAGTGCTGTTTTTCATTCGTATGAATGATCTGGAGGAGGGCATAGATGGATGAGTTGGTAAATCTGCGGTTGACACTAAAGTCGGGAGGGTTTTTGGTCACTGCCTAGACTACAGTGGTTCTGCAAAAGCACAATAGTTCAGGCAGCATATGAGGAGCCGAAACATCGACGTTTCGTGCAAATGTCCTTCGTCAGGAATGACGCAGGAGCCTCCGGAGTGGAAAGATAAATGGGAGTGGTTGGGCCTGGGGAGAGGGTAGCCAAGAGTACATTAGATGGATGGAGATGGGGATGAAAGTGATAGGTCGCAGGGGAGGGTGGGGCTGATAGGTGGGAAGAAAAATGGGCAGGCAGGACAGGCCGTGAGAATAGTGCTAAGCTGGCAGATTGGAAATGGGGTAAGGTGGGGGAAAGGGAAATGAGGAAACTAGTGAAGTCCACAGTGATGGCCTGGGGTTGAAGTCTTCCGAGGCGGAAGAAGAGGCTTTCTTCCTCCACACATCGGATGCTGAGGGAGTGGCTTTGAACCTGCATGTCCTCCGTAGAGTGGGAGGGGAGTTAAAATGTTCGGCCCCGGGATGGAGGGGTTAATTGGTGCGGGTGTGCCGAATATGTTCGCTAAAGTGCTCTGCAAGAAGGCGTCCAGTCTCCCCAGTGTAAAAGAGACTGCATGGAGAGCAACAGATACAGTAATTGACATTGGTAGATGTGCACGTGAAACTTTGATAGATGTGGGAGTCTGCTTTGGGGCCTTCGATGGAGGTGCAGGGGAAGCTGTGGACGCAGGATTTGCAATACCTGCCATGGCTGGGGAAGGTGCCAGGAGGGGAGAGTGGCCTGTTGGGGGGCTGGGACCTGACCAGGTAGTCACGGAGGGACTGGTCTTTGTGGAAAGCTGAAAGGGGTGGAGAGGGAAATGTATCCCTGCTAGTGGGGTCTGTTTGGAGGTGGCCGAAATGTCAGCGGATGATGCAGTTTTTGCAGAGTTTGATAGGGTGGAGGTGAGGATCAGGGGGTTTCTGTCCTTGTTGCAGTTGGATGGGTGGGGTTTGAGAGCGAAGGTGCGGAACGTGGAGGAGACGTGTTGGAGGGCATCTTCAACCACGTGGGAATGGAAATTGCGGTCTTTAAAGAAGAAGGCCATTGGTGTGTTCTGTGGTGAAGCTGGTCCTCCTGGGAGCAGATACGGTGGAGATGGAGGAATTGGGATTTCGGGATAGCATTTTTGCAGGAGGTAAAGGATCAAGAGTTGTAACGAATGAGAATGTCAGTGGAAGGGTACTAGTGGGATGTCGGTAGAGGCAGAAACGGAGTCCTTGGAAGCTCTTGTCATGGCGGATAGATGTGTAGAGGGATTGGATATCCATGGTGAAGATGCGGCATTGAGGGCCGGGGAAACGGAAGTCTTGGACGAGTTGGAGGGTGGTGCCTTGAATGTATTTGGGAAGTTCGTGGACTGGGGGGAAAGGACAGTATTGTGGCAGGGGAAGATGAGTTAAGTCGGGTAGGGACAGGCTAAGACAATCGGTCTGCTGGGGTGGTTAGCTTGTGGTTCTTGGGAAGGATATGGAATCCGGCGTTGCGGGGTTCCCGGACTATGAGGTTGGAAGCTGTGGGTGTGAGATATCCTGAGGTGATGAAGTTGAGCAAAATTCTAGGAGATGGTGATTTGGTGAAGGGGTCATAGTTAAAGGGGCGGTAGGAGGAGTCTTCAAGTTGGCGCCTGGCTTCTGTAGTGTAGAGGTCAGTGCGCCAAATTCCCACTGCACCCCCTTTATCTGCTGTTTTGATGGTGAGCTTGGGATTGGAACAGAGGGAGTGGAGGGCTGAGCATTGTAAGGGTGAGAGGTTGGAGTGTGGAGGGGTTAGAGAGGTTGACGTGGTTAATGTCTCTGCGGCAGTTAGAAATTAAGAGATCAAGGGCAGGTAATAGACCAGCACGGGGTGTCCAGGTGGACGGAGTGTGTTGGAGGAGGGTGAAGGGGTCCTCGGAAGGTGGGCGGGAGTCCTGATTGAAAAAGTAACCTCGGACATGGAGGAAGAAGTACTTTTGGTCACGACCCTTGATGCGTGGACAAATGTAAGATCTTTGCTGAGGACTGCTCTTTCATCCTCAGTGAAGGGGAATGGTGAGAACTCAGCAGGGAAGAAAGTTGTGGGCTACAAAGGGACATCGGATAAGATGCAGAGCTGGGGTGAGAAGTGGCAAATGGAGATTAATGCAGAAACGTGCGAGGTAGTTCACTTCAGAAGAAGTAACAGGATTGCAGAGTACTGGGCTAATGGTAAAATTGTTGGCAGTGAAGGTAAAACAGACATAACTCGGTGTTCAGGTACATAAATCTCTGGACGTTGCCACCCAGATTGATGGGGTTGTTAAGAAGGACATGGCGTTTATTGTTGGCGTCACAAGGATACTTCGTCTGAACAAGACACTGTTAAGGCTGCACCTGGAACATTGCGAGCAGTTCTGGTCACCGCATTTTGGGAAGGATGTGGAAACTTTAGAAAGGGTTCAGTGGAGATTTAACAGGATGTTGCCTGGCATAGAAAAAAATGTCTTACGAGGAAAGGATGAGGGAACTGAGGATGTTTCAGTTGTAGAGAGGAAGGTTGAGAGGTTAATTAATCGAGACGTATATGATGATCTGATGATTAGATAGGGTGGGCAGTGAGAGACGTTTTCCACAGTAGTTGAAGGCTAACGCGAGGGGACATAGCTTTAACTTGAGAGGTGATAGATTTACGACAGATAGATGGGGTGGTTTCATAACTCAGGGATTATTATGAGTGTGCACTCGCCGATGTTCTCAGCATGTAACTGGGCATTGGACGTCTATATGGATAATAACACAACAGTGTAGGTCAGATGGGCAGCAAATCAATTTCACAGGCCGGCACAACATTAATGGTTGAAGGGTTGTATATTCGATGTTCTAGATCATCGCAAAAGATGCAGCAATCTATTTCATCGCTTCCTGTTAGATCCTTGGGTCTACCCTATCTGGCCCAGGTGACTCAGCTATGGTCTTTTTTTCTTTCGAAATTCGCAGCACATCCTCTTTCTTAACATTAAGCTGTTTCAGCATTTCAGCCCATTTCACGCTACCCTCACAAACGACAGGATCCGTCTCACGAGTGAATACTGAAGCAGAGTATTCATTACGGATCACTCCTAACTCCTCTAACTCCATGCTCAAGGTCCTTCCACTATACCTGATCGACCCTACCCTCAGTC
Organism: Chiloscyllium plagiosum; assembly: GCF_004010195.1. Taxonomy (NCBI): domain Eukaryota; kingdom Metazoa; phylum Chordata; class Chondrichthyes; order Orectolobiformes; family Hemiscylliidae; genus Chiloscyllium; species Chiloscyllium plagiosum. The sequence continues at coordinate 1,014,290 of NC_057758.1, forward strand.
TATTCACCCTCATATTCCTCGCATGAGTGTGACATATCTTGTGGTTTTTCTTAATCGTGCCCTGTCTCGCTCTCCTAAATTTATTCTTCAGTTCCTCCTGGGCTACCTTTTACCCTGTAGATCATTGCCTGATCGTTGCTTCCTCAAACTTAAGTCAGCTTATTTCTTCCTCTTGACTAGATTTTCCGCATCTCTTATCCAAAGTAATGTTTCATAGTTTAAGCCTAATAGAATTAAAATTCCCACTCCCTAATTTTCCATGTCATCAGCTCCTATCCCTAGCCATGACTATAATAATGGTCAGAGAGGTGCGGTCGCTATCACCAAAATACTCTCCCAACGACCTGCTACGTTATCAAGCACAAAATCTAATATGACCTCCCCTCCAGTCAGTCAATCTACAAAGTGAATTAGAAATTATTGCTGCGCTCAGCTGACAAAATCTGCTCCATCTAAACTATTTGAACTGTGTAGGTTCCGATCGATATTGGGAAGTTGAAGTCATCCATAACAGCAAAAACGTTACATCTACACCTTTACAAAATCTGCCTCCCAATCTGCTTCTCTGTATCTCTGTTGTTATTGGGGGTTCGATGGAAAACTCCCAGTCAAGTGGGGGCTCGTTTCCTGTTTATCTCTTACTCTCATGATGTGTCTTAGACAAACCCACCTCAATCACCTCTCTTTTATTTAATTCGTTCATGAGATGAAGTTATCACTGAAAAGGCAGCGTTTATTGCCCATTCCTAATTTCCCAGGCAGTAGTTAGGAGATAACCATATTGATGTGGGTCTGGAGTCATACGTAGACCAGAACAGGTAAGGATGGCAGATTATTTCCCTAATGGACACTGGTGAACCAGGTGTTGTACTATCTACAATTAGCAATGTCACTCCTCAATGTCTTTTACTTCCCTCCCTATTCCTTTTGAAACACCTAATTCCAACTAACATTCCTGCTCCTCTAATATCCAGGTCTCCGTAATGACCACAAAATTGTAGCTCCAAGTACTGGTCCATACTTTACTTTAATCACCCTTATTATTGACACTTTTTGCGTTAAAGTACACACACTTCAAACTATCACACTGACTGTAACATGCCCTATCAACTCTGTTATTCTTCACAAACTCTCTGCACCCTGTATCTGCCTGTTTGCTCGCTACGTCACACTCTGATTCATTGCTCTGGTTTCCCGCCAAACGAGCTGAAACCATCCCAATGAGCTCGAGCAAACCTCACTCGCAGGGTATTGGTACTCCTCCAGTTCAGATGTAACTCCTGCTTCTGTTATAGATCCCATATAGCCCTGAAAATATTCCAATCTGACATATCTATAGTCCTCCCTCCTACATCAGCTCTGCAGCCAGTTTTTCCAACATCTTCACAATAGTTGAGTAACGTTATTGCATTTTCTCTGCATCTGTCCTGAAATAACTGAAAATTTGATATGATTCTCTTCACACGAATGATATCCTGTCGAGGAAACAGTCCATATCAAGTCGATCGATGGCATACCCAAATTCTGATACTCAGAGAACCAAGGAAGTTAAACGAACTGAGAAGTTGGACTTAAATAGCTCTGTCCTTGTTTTCATCTCCGGTGACAAACTCTCCGTTCACATTGCCCTTAGACTCTAAGTCCTGACTACATTTGAATCCGCTGTTTCTTTTTTTATCTCTTTCGCCGCTTCCTGCGAACTCCCTACTATTTCTTCACGCTCTTTAGCTTTTTCCTCCTCTGTTTCGTATTCACGCTGTCCCTGCTGGAGTCGCTCAGTCCATCCAAAGTTCCTAACTTTCTCCACACCTCTATTCCTGTAGCCCCGTGTCATCTTTCTTCTTTCCTCGTTTTCTCTTCATCATTGTATCCGTTAATTTCAATTCCTCTATCTGCCTGTTGCTCTTTCTCGCTCCCTCCTACTTATGGCTAACTTATGTATTTTCATCTTTCTCACTACTTCGATGCCTTCCTTCTCTCTTGCTTCTACTCTCTCCCATTTGACCTCCTTATCTCCGTATCTCTCTGTGCCTGAGTAATGCAACACATTCCTCACAGCCCTGTAGTTTGGATTTCCCGCTGTGCCATCTCGAATGTGTTTCTTCAGTGGACCAGGTTCGTATGTGTGAAGAGCCATGTATTCTACCTAACTCACTCATTTAGGTGTCGGTGAACCTTCCCTGTCCAAATTTATAGTTACATGACTAATCATCTGCCTTCCCATATACAATGAAAAGTGGACAATTTCGCACTTATTCACAAAATAGAGGATCCATAGTACATTCACTCACTCAGTCTTCACATGCCTACCTATGTATTTCTATCTCTGCACAAATACATGTCTGTGCGTCTGTAGCGGTGCAAATGTGTATGGTTCTATCTGTTTCTGCATGTCAGCTTTAGCATGTTTGTGCATGTGTCTGTATGAGTGCACGTCTGTGTGTGTCAAAACGTCTATACGGGTATGTTGCCATGCATTGTGTACGTTACAGTTGTGTATAAATTCATGAGTGGCTGGGTTCGGATGAACACCCAGGGTCTTTTCTTCCAAGGGTGTGGGGATACGAAACTAGAAAGCATCGGCAGAAGTTGAAAATTAAAAAGGAGCTGAGTGGTAGTTCTTTAACACCGACAGCAGTAACTGTATGTAAGGAGCTGCCAGATGAAATGTCAGAGGTGGGTACATTTTCAACACTTAAAAGGCATCTCGATTGATATATGTATAGGAAATGCTTAGACAGATAGGAGCCAAATGCTGGAAACGGAATGGGTCAGATCGAGATGCCTGTTGGGGCGAACGTATTGTTTGTTATGTTGATGGTACTCCTGAAACAAGGTGATTCTGTACTTGGCCTTTTATTTCAAAAGATCTCGTAAATATAGACGTGCCGCAATGTCTGAACTGGCTAACTTAATAATGGATAACAGATGCTATCTAACTCAACTATTCAGAATAGACGTTAAGGTTTTTATTTAAAACAGTTGCAAAATTGACAATATACAATAGGTGCAGGAGTAGGCAATTCTGCCCTTCGATCCTGCACCACCATTCAATATGATCATGGCTGATCATGCTTAATCATGCTTAATCAGTATCCTGTTCCTGCCTTATCTCCATAACCCTTGATTCCACTATCCTTGAGAGATCTATCCAAATCTTTCTTAAATGAATCCAGAGACTGGGCATCCACTGCCCTCTGGGGCAGAGCATTCCACACAGCCACCACTCTCTGGGTGAAGACGTTTCTCCTCATCTCTGTTCTAAATGGTGTACCTGCATTTTTAAGCTGTGTCCTCTGGTTCAGCACTCACCCATCAGGGGAAACATGTGTCCAGAGTGTCCAATCCCTTAATAATCTTATATGTCTCAATCAGATCCCCTCTCAGTCTTCTAGACTCAAGGATATACATGCCCAGTCGTTCCAGTCCTTCAGCGTAAGGTCGTCCCGCCATTCCAGGAAATGAAAGGGGAGTAGCCAGTATAGCCAGTTCAGTGTATCTTCTAGCTTTGATTTTGTTTTTAGCTTTGGCACAAACAAGCAGCTCCATGCTTATCCAGCCTATCTCTAACATCTCTTTCCTGTAAGAACCTCTGTTGATATATATTTTTTTTTGCTAAGCTGTGTGTTAATGTGATGTTGCAGGAAATCGGAACATATATTTGTTAAGTTGAAGTTTCTTGTCGGTTGGGTTCTTAAATAGATATCTGATCCCAAATTAGGTTTTCATTTGTTTATGTGCAATTAACTTCCGTTTTGTGTCGAAAGGAATGGTTTTACCAACTGTGTCGGTCCTGGAATACAACTAGAACAACTAGAAATTTTAGTTTCTGGGCTCCCTTCTTAAATGTTTTGTGGGGGGTCTGGCCTGATCCATTACAGACTGGGCGCTCGTCCATGACTTCTTCCAAATTGGTTGCAGGGTTGGTGAACTCAAAGGCAGCGTCTGGTAGATGATAGTGTTTCTGGAATTGACAATCTTGCTGGAGATGGAGTTATCTTCGTTTGTAGGAAACGTAGAAATAATTACCGTAATAACTCAGCATTTAAATTTTATGGAACTGTCATTGAAACCTTTGGAGAAGGCTAAAATTCAATTAAAACTAAACAGCTTGAGTATGAAACAAAAGCAAAGGAAAGTAAAATAAAGAAACTAAACTGTCTGAATTACGATTAGTAACAGAAGAAAGAGCAAAATAATCAATGAAAAACCCGAGCAGAACGAAAACACAGAGGAGTAGAAGGAAAGAAGAATGATACAGTGAACTTCATAGATTGACTCTTGCACAATAAATTCAGCACGAGTAATGGAGATGAAGGCATAGTGAAGGTTAGCTTAGTTGTGAAGAGAGTGAGAATGTGCAAAGCGATTGCAGACAAAGTCCTGGTGGGGATCAGGTAAAATACATTCAAGTCTTCCCTAAATTTGATGACCAAGACATGGACGCCATTTCATTTTCTTTGAGAAAGTGGCTAAACAAATAAAATGGCCACAGACCATGTGGGTTTTGTTAATCCAAACAAAACTTGTAACTAGAGTTAGTGAGGTATTTACGTCAATATGAGAGGAAGTATCTTTGGCCTATGAGGGGATGACGAACGCCACCTTCAATGCAAATGATGACAGACGTTTCAGAAATCTAAGGAGGGATCCTGGTCAAACCAACAATGAGTTTTCAAGGAGCAAACAAAGTAAAATTGCTAAGTGGATAAGTGCATGAAAAATAGAGCAAACATTTGACTTTTAGAGAGACGATAATTTTGGAGGAGTTCGAAAATTCACTTCCGGAGGTTTTGAGAATGCATGTGGAAGAACAGAGAGTTAAAATAGTAAGATCAACAGCTAAAATAAATGATGTGGATGAGTTGCTCTTTAAATCAAAGTTTAGCTACCTCATGTGGTACGGAAAAAGTATATTTTGGTGAAGAAAATATCATTAACTGACCACACAGTTCAAAAGTAACCCTTGAAAGGGAAATAAATATTTCAAATAGCTCCGATGTTTGCACTGCAATGAAATAGGCGACGTGAAATAACACTGTTGTGGCTTAGAAAAAAGCACTGGAAAGATGGATATAGAAGAAAAAAAAACATATAGCATTGAATTTTGTGGAACAGTAATGGAAGGTCAGTGGAGGCCAAAAAGCTGCACCAGAATGTACAACCTGGCCAGAGGTTGATAAAAGAGGAAGTGCCAGTTCTTCGTAAAGCATATACTAGCGAAGGAACAGTTTACTCGCATAGGGCCAGGAGCAGCAGTTAAAGAGTGTTCAATATTAAGCGATACCAAGTTCCTCTCAATCTTTGATGTTGAAGGGTTGTGTACCGTTCTGGTCACCACATCATAGGAAGGATGTGGATGTTTTGGAAAGAGTACCGAGAAGATTTACTAGGTTTCTACCTGGAATAGAGGGAAGGTCTTTCGAGGAAAGGCTGAGGGGTCTGAGGCTGTTTTCGTTGGAGGGAAGGTTGAAAGGTCACTTAATTGAGACATACATGAAAATCAGAGGGTTAATAGGGTAGACAGTGAGAACACCTTTTTTCCACAGATGGCAATGGCTAGCACGAGGGGACATAGCTTTAAATTGAGGGGTGAGATATATGGGCCAGATGTCACAGGAAGTTTCTTCAGTCAGAGTGTAGTGGGTGCGTGTAATGGCTTACCTGCAATAGCAATAGACTCGCCAACGTCATTGACATTTAAATGTTCACTGGAAAGCATATGGATGAAACTTGAGTGCTGTATGTTAGATGAGCTTCAGACTGGTTTCACAGGTTAGCACAACATCGAATGTCGAAAGCCTGTACTTCGCTGTAATGTTCTATCTTCAAAGAGGAGATATGTACTTGTGAAGGACGATTGACATAGAAATTATGAGTAACTGGAATTCACGTTCAGATAAGAAGAGTTCAATTATTCGCAGTGCTGTTAGAGTATCGAGTGAAGAGTACATAAGTGATGCCACGAGTACTGGACAAACTCTCAACTCAGGAATACAATTTGTCTTTGACAACGATATAGCTGATTCACAGGTAAGATTGCTGCCTATTGCGGTTGAAAAGCCAATTGAAAGTCTGGCAACTGGGGCATTAAAGGAATCCTTTACTGGGATTTTTCCTGACTGTGTAACAACGAGGTCACAAATTTAACAGTTGAAACAGGAAAAAACAAAGAGTAAAGACAGGAAATTTGAAGTGAAATTATAATAGATCCTGCTGAACCAGGTGGCTGAGACAAAAGAGGAGATTGACAACGTAGATATCTTTAGTTCAGAGAGATTAACTGACTTACAACAGAAAGATGAAAATGTGTAGGAATTACATCAAACGTTATATATAGAAAAAAAACACTGAATGCATCTCTGAGTGCTACTACGCTAAAAGTCGGTGTGGTATCTTCAGCCATCATCTAATTAGGTCTAGGTGTAGTTCAGAGGTTCCTCATGTCGTACTGCCAGTGGGCGATAGAAAGAAGAGCTTGGGGGTTGCACTTGAACTCCCACTGGAGATCACTTCAGTGTTAAAAAAAATGTCAAGCTGAGAAACGAAAACATTTTAAATGCTGAGATTGCACAAGAATGTCGGTGAATTTTGCCAGACAGGACATACATGTCAGGCATTGGAAACGCAACGACAGAAATCAAAGCCACACCATTCATACGTATTCCTGCATTTGGCCAACATTTGTCGAGAGTCTTAATTGATTGTGCAAGATTTCTACATTAAATGAAGAGTGGGAATCAGCAGTTGTTAACACTAATGGATGCGTCCACTGGATTTCAGTATGCAATATCACAGTCCAATGGATTATAGAGGAGATACTCAAACGTTTTACCAGTTATGGAGTACCCACGGGTAAATAACAACAACGGGTAAATTTCACATTAACGTTTTTGAAGTAAGTTCTGGACAGCCGAGGAATAAAACAATTCAAATCTACTGCATACCATCCAGAACCGCTGGAAGCAGTAGGAAATTTGCATCAAACATTAAAGACCAGGTTGAGGCCTTACAGTCAATTCGATTCAGACGATTGGAATTAAATAATTCCGTTTTTTACTTTTGCCAGCAGTGATGCTGCAAGAAATTGTTATTGCTGCTTCAAGTGGTATGTGAATCTTTATAAAGAAGGCTTAGTGGACGATTTTAAGTGGAAAGGAGATTAATGAGTTGAAGTGTTTGGTAAGGACTTCAGACAGATGGAAATTGTGCATTGTGTCATGCGAATATGCTCAGATAGCATTATGGCAGGGAAGGAAAGCAAAGGGAGTTCATGCTTCTTGTTAAAATACTGAGTGAAAAACAAAGTTCAGAGGATTTTCAATTGGGCATTCCTCGACTTAAATTGGACAATGAGGACGTTGTCATGTGATGTGTTAATTTTCAGAGGAAAATCGACTGAACGAGGTTTTGTTATTGCGGGAAGGGGGCGGGGGGCGTGAGAGGTGTATGTGCACATAATCTGGGATGTAATAAACTAATTCTCCACGATTTAGAGAAAGGAAATGCTGATCCTATTAAGCAACGTCTTTAGCGAATTAATCCTCTAAATTTGGTGGTGTTTCAAAAGGAGAATGAACGCATGCTGCAAGATAACGAATCAATGTGAATTGCAGTGGCTGGAATTCAGCATTAATAATGGTGCCAACATCAGATGGTAACCAACGGTCATGTGTGAACTGTCACAAAGTCAGTTACAGAGTCCCATTCGGTTGATGCTATTACAAAGGATGATTTGGATGCGATTCCAAGTTTAAAAGACATTATTGAATAGGTTTGTCGTGGAAATTAAATTGACTCGACTCAACTATTAGCAAGATCCACCAAACGAGCTTTATTAATTGTAACCTCTGCATTGCAGAGGGGCCACACGCACTTGACAAAAATGCGTTGTGCAAGGGCCCCGAGTATCATTCATATGTTTCCTTGATACCTTACTTCGCTCAGCCTTATCTCACCTCAATGACAATCAGCTTGGGAACAGCTCGAGCCCTTTTCCACAGAAGGAGTTGTTTTCCCATTCCTTCACTGTTGAAAAAAACTGCTCCTGCTCTTGTGTTTTCCCCTGACTCTGCCGAATTAGATTGTTTGCAAAACTTGCAAGGCCAGGCGGTCTGTTCATAGAATTCAGTGAAGTCAGGCTGTCTGCATCAAATTGACTTAGGAAGATATTATTTAACAGATTTAAGAGTAAATATTAATTTTGTTCATTTTCCATTACATTTCCCCGTTTTGTCATTTTATGACGACAGGGACAACAACCAAAAAAAGCCAGATTTTGTAAAAATACGGAGCCAAATAAATAAAACTCAGCGATCAAGACAGCTGTCTTCGTTGAAAGGAGCATTTTATGCGGTCGCAGCCAACTCTTTGCTTTCCAATTTTTCCTCCTGAAGTCTTTCACCATGATACAGACTTCAGGTTTTAGATCGTGCAGCTTCCCTTCTGCTGGTTGGGGTCGTGCTGCTTTCACTTGATTCTGTATTTCAGACAAAAGTGCAGAGAGTTTCAAAAAGTAACGCAACATCTCATCCTCACAATGGCCTGTTATCTGTTTTACCTTAGGATTCGGGCCAATTCCTGTGTTGGGCGGCCTACCAAACAAAATCTCAAACAAGCTGAGATTAACTCTTCCTAGAGCTCATATACATTAGCACAATTGGAAGTGCTTTTGTCCATGCCACCCCGAGTTCCTCACATTTTGTCAATTTATATTTAAAGGTAGCATTTTCCCTTTCCACTGCCCCACCACTCGCTGGGTGGTAGGCACAGTGCTGTATCATGTTTATTCCCAAATAATCACGGATCTGTTATCAGGCATTACTGGCAAATGGTGTCCCATTGTCACTACTAAGCCTTTCAGGGATGATCCTGTATTTACCAAAAAAGGTAACTGAGGTATCTTCCACATATCAGATAGAGGTAGGCATTGACTTATACGCATCATTATTGTCCTGAATATATGGTACACACTCTGCAATCTCAGCGCTCAATATGGGGGTGGGACATGTTTCAGTGCCCGTAACGTGAGTAGAAGAGATTAGCATAAGCGAGTCTTCGTTGCCAAGCATAAAGTAAAGAGGCGTACCTGTACCTCATGAGCTGCCCAACTCCACCTCAGCCTTCCCCTGTCAGTCACACTGCTCTCCAGCCTTCTGGACAAATTGACGCTATCTGTGTTGGCACTGTCTCGCCCAACGGTCCATTGCTCCCCAAACAAAGTACACATATGCCAGCGCATCTACATATGCCAGATCTACATATGCCAGATCTACATATGCCAGCGCATCTTCCTCTCTCTTTTTCGCAACACCTGCCTCCTACGGCTGGGCCACCATCTGCATCAGAATTAGCTGCGCTTATGTGCTTGCTGTTCCATCTTTCATTTCCTCTTATCCTTCTCTTGGGTTAGCATTTTTTCTGCATGTATCACATGTTGTTCTATGAAATTCTGCTTTTCCATGGCCCAGGTAATACATCTTCTTCCCTATTTCGGCCTTCATTCCACTGATCCTCAGATGTGCTTCAACTGGTGTGATTTTTGCCGCCGTTATGTCGTCGGGTGAGAAGCGTAAGGTACTGGGACACTGTCTCAAGTTCCCGTTGTTTACAAATTGCAATTTTGGTCATGTCCATTCGCACTGGGAATGCCTCCCAGGCGGTCGCCAGCGCAGCAATAAAAGCATTAAAGTCTCTGTTCTGCTCCACTTGCGGGTTGCCTACTGTGGTATGGATGTTTGCGGTTGGCCAGTTATACTTCTCCTGGGCTTCTTGGTCCAATATGTTTCGGGTACGAGATGCTACCAGTGATTCAGTGGACCCTGAAGTGGCGGCCGCTGACGTGGTACCTTCGTCAGCTGGATCTCGGAGGGGGGCTGTAGGTCTCGGAGGGCAGTCATCAAGATCAGGATCTGAAACAGAATTAAGATACTGTACAACTTTGTTTGGTTGTTTTCCGCGCAAGTCTGCATGTGCGCTGGTGTGTGTCCATGTATTTGATCTACCCTTTACTTGAGATTTCCTTTCCCTGATATCAGCCTAAGCCTTCCACATGTTATAAGCACTCCAATTCACAGGTTC
>NC_057758.1:1025554-1032660 GCF_004010195.1 Chiloscyllium plagiosum
TTGCACAGCTTGCAAGGAAAGGCGGTCTGTTCACAGAATTCAGTGAAGTCAGGCTTTCAGCATTAAATTGACTTTAGAAGGTATTAATTTACAGATTTAAGCGTAAATGCTAATTTTGTGCATTTTCAATTACAACGTGGGGCACACAAATCATATTTCTAAGATGAATTTTCTCAGAGGATACTGGCAGGAATCTTTGCCTGAACGAGTGAAGACAATTTCAACTTTTATTATTCCGAATGAGCTGTATCGTTTTAAAATTATTCCAAATAGTATGAAAAATACCCCAGCCACATCTCAACGACTAATCAATAAGGTTTTTTCCGGATTTCCAATTTTTCTCGTTTATATTTATGACGCGGTGATTTTTAGTCACACATGGAAGGAACATTTGCAACACGTACTCGATTGTTCAATTGACTTCCGGAGGCAGGTTTGATGATAAACCTAGCTAAGACTGTATATGCCAAAGACCAAGTCACCTTCCTTGGCCATGTTATTGGGCATGGACAAATGGCCTGATGGAGTGTAAAAACAAACGGAATTAGGGACTTCTCCGCACCATTGACAAAAGCGAATGGAGGAATTGAACAACATGCGACCAAAGGAATGGGTGCCCCAGATGGGTGGTTGATGCGAGCGAAGGCCTGGAGGACAGGCAAGGAGTGGAAGCAAGAGGAAAAATGTCAATAAAGAACATCCGAAATTCATTCTGACCAAACGAGGAACCACTAAGATTTATGTTGTGGTGCTAAAGAATAAACAATTTATTACCGACAAAAGGAATGTTACTTTTGAATCAACACTAATGCAGTTTTACGGCGATGAGAATGCAAGTGCATGAATGGCCTTTTCATGCTACTGCCAATGGCATGATGGGAGGCATATACTGATCATTGATGTTGGGAATCAAATAATTCAGCAGACACAATCGGCCATGTCTCTATCAGAATTCCACGTTGTCTGCTGAGTGTCTCCCAACACTGGACCAGAGTCAGCCCACATAGTGTCTCGTTATGAGTTCAAAAGGTATTCCCTCGTCAATAGTTTCATATCCACAGCGGTGATTCGTTTCTGTTATGACACGGCGGTGAATCTTTCTGTCAATTAAACCCAAAAAAGCTCACCTCACCTCGTAATTTGTTGAAAGAAACCTGAGTGACAGAGATCTCACGAAAAATAACATCAACTTTTTTAAATCCATAAGTGAATATAAGAAAAAGAACAGCAACTAACCCCTCTACATCTTAACTGCTCCAACTCGGTAACAATATATTGATCCAATAAGACACTTACTAAAATTACATCAAATTAATTTCAAAACCACACAGCAGCTGTCGTCTTCGTTATCATTCTCATTCCAGTTGAGGATCTCCCTGGATCTACTTCTTCCTTTTTACTGTGAAGATGTTTTACGTGAAAAAATAACTTTGATGAGGAGGATTTCAAGTCATGGCTCTCTCTTCCTCGATTGCAATTCCTTTGTCTGATTTTCAAAATGCATGCCTTTTCAGTATCCCCAACATTGGATCGTCTCATTGGTTCGATGTTGGCTCAACAATAAATTCAGACTCGATTAAGTTATACAATCCTGTGGCATAATTTGAACTAACTGGTTAAATTCGAATTATTGACAGAACAACAACCAACTCAGATACCTATTTCACAGCCAAATGTGAACTCGGTTCCATTTTACATGAGGAGAAAGTGAGTCTGCAGATGCTGGAGATCAAAGTTGAAACTTTATTGCTGGAACAGCACAGCAGGTCAGGCAGCATCCAGGGAACAGGAGATTCGACGTTTCGGGCACAGGCCCTTCTTCAGGAATGAGTGTCTCCTCATTCCTGAAGAAGGGCCTGTGCCCGAAACGTCGAATCTCCTGTTCCCTGGATGCTGCCTGACCTGCTGTGCTGTTCCAGCAATAAAGTTTCAACCTCCATTTTACATGACACTCTGAGACTGGTCTTATCAGCTCCCAGTGCAGAAAAGCATTCACACCCTCTTAACGGAACAGTACAAGCCTCCAACTACACTCAAGTTTCAACTTGTGTGAATGAATGTGAGAATTCGATAATCAAGGCCAGCAGAGATGGAATACATGATTCACCAGTCTTTTCAAATATAAATGACGTGGAGAGAGACAGAGAGTCTGAAGCAGAGAAAATGAAATTCATTGCTACCATTAAAAAAAAACAGAAAACCGATGACAATCTCATAACAAGCCTGCAGTATTTCTAGTGAAATATTTATTTAACATTTTCTTTCCTCCATTCGTGCATTTTGTCTTTTTCTTTCTTCTTGACTCAAATATTTAAATTCCTCTGTGTCAGGTCATTTTGAGCTCAGCGTTCAGTGTCTATCAACAAGAGTAGATTCGGGATCACATCAAATCACAACACTGCAACTCGCGAACATATTCATCAAAGACACGTGAGAGAGAGGGAATGTCGCAAGGCAAATCATTCCTACCACCAAAATAAATCATTCAGTTTCCAAATCGGTAATTATTCATCTGGCCATTCTCCTAAAGTTCCTTCATGATAGCACAAAGGCTTCAATTATGAAGCTCTTTGGGATGCAAATGCAAGCTTTCAAGATTGTTAGTAAGAGAGCTAGGATTGAACTGAGGGGAATCTTCTTCACTCAGATTTGAAATGCACCTTCTGGGACAATTATGGTGCGGAATGCAAAGGATATCTCAAAAGAGAATTGGATATATAATTAAAAGTGTTGGATTCACAGGGCTTTGAGTAGAGGGTTGGAGAATGTGACCAACTGGGCAGCCCTTTTGGACCCGGTACATTCAAGATGTATGTGACCAACTGGGTAGCCCATTTAGACCCGGTACATTCAAGATAATGTTCTTCTGTCATGGAAAATTCAGTGAATCTATGATTCTAAAGAGGGAAAGGTGCTCATCGGTTCACAACAGAAATAGGCTTCAGGAATCAGGGATGGAAATGTGTTAGAATAGAAAACTGGTTGAAAAGGTGGCAGCGTTGGGGGAGAGTGGTTCAGGGCCAGAAGTGGTAAGGGGCTCAGGGGATGATAACTGCAAAATGGTTCTGTTGGTCGGAACTGAAAAGGGTCAGGTGATCTGAAGTGGAAAATGATTAACGGGATGTGAACTGGCAATGTATCACGTGTTCTGAATTTTGAGGAATGTATAGGAGTAGAGGAAATTTATGGTTCAAGTGCATGATTCTCTGAAGCTGGACAGGCAAGTTGAAATCTCGTTAAGAAGGCTTATACTATTTTGTAAAGAGGGGCATAGAGTATAAACCGACAATTCTACATCTCCACAAATCTTTGGCGGACTATATTTGAAGTATTATATACAGTTCTTCGCACCTTATTAGTTTGAATGTCGAAGCACTCGAGTGAGTTTGAAGGAGATTTAGTCGAATAACTAGATTCCCTAAAGTATAGAAACAGGCTCTTCGGCCCAACAAGTCCACACCGACTCTCCAAAGAGTAACCTATCCAGATCCATTCCCTGACTGTGAAGGAAGTCATTGCAGAATGCATTAACCTCTGTTTTTTCAAAATTAGTGAAAGTCTTTCTGAGATTCAATTCTGCGCATATCTCCATCCTCATTTATATCCTGCCGTTTTACTTAGGTGTAAAAAAAACAATTGTTCTTTACTAATGTTCCTAACACTATGGGCAACGTAGGAAGGCCAATTCATCTAAACTGCACATCTTTGGATAATGGGAGGGAACCCACGCTGAAAAGGGGAGAATCTTCAAATTCCACACAGTCACCCGAGGTGTGAATCGAACCCAGTTCCCTGCTGCTATGAGACAGCAGTGCTAACCATGCCGGCCCTGAATGGGGCCAGGAAGGAGAAATTTTAGTTTCGAAGAAAGACATTGTGCAGAGAGTATTTAGGAATTTGAATGTGCTGCCTGGTAGTGATTGAGAAGCATTTCATAGGATATCTCAAAAGACAGCTGTGTAATTATTTGAAAAGGATGAATTGCGAGATCGACAGATATGTGGCTGGACAGTATGATAAGCTGGGCAGTTCATTGTAGAAAGACGACAGATGTGTTAGCTTTAATAGCCTCATACACTGTAAATTTCAATCACTGAAATGCTGAATGGCAACGAAAGCGTTATGCTTCAATGGATAGCACCACTACTTTACAACGCTACGGACCCAGCTTCAATTGCAACCTTGGGTGATTGCATGGTTTTCGCATGTTCTTCCATTTTCGGTGTGAGTTCCTGCTGTGTGATCAGGTTTCGTCCCACAGTCCAAAAGGTATACAGTTTTGATGAATTGGTCATGGTAAATTGCCCTTACTGTCCAGGAGTTAACTTGTAGGTGGATTAGCAATGGTTTATGTGAGTTTATGGGAATAGGAAAGGGAAATGGGCATGGGTCGGATGATCCTCCCAGGGTCAGTGCATGCTTAATTGACCGAATTTCGTGTATCTGCACTGTAGGGATTCTATGTGTTCAGAGAGTCAGAATAGGAATGCAGTCCAGTCTGCATTTTAAAAAAACGTATATACCACTTCTGAAATGTAAGGGAAGAAGACTGTTGAGGATAAAATTGAAGACTAAGAAGGAAATAGAACTTCACAGGGATTTTGGATCTTTGAAGGAGATCACTGCAGAATGCATTAAACTCTGTTTTTCAAAATTTGTGCAAGTCTTTCTGAGATTGAATTCCGTGTAAATCTTTATCCTTATTTATATCCTGCCGTTTTCCTTAACAGTAACAAAAAAAATGTTCTTGAGCTGAATGGAAATTGGCGGCCTCATTTGGAGATCTTCACTGAACCATCATCAATCGGTTGTCTTCAGAGACAAGGGTCTCTGAAGACAACTTTCACTATAATGTCGAACCTGTTCAAAGTTATCAGTACCGATTGACAGTGTGTTGCAACTCACTGCTGCAGGAAGCGAATTGACTGCTTTTTCTCTGTTGCACTGAATTATGGGAGAGCAGACGGATCATGGTGTGGACAACAAAAGAATAAAAGCGTGTCCTCACTGTGTCTCTGTCACTAACACGTGGTGAGATACGAGGTGTTGTGTGATGTCTAAACATGAACCTGTAAGAAAGCATTTGCTTTTCTATACTGGTTTCTAACTGCCCGCCCTGGGGAAAGATTATTGTAGAAAAATATACCACTTGCACCACCAACTCCACTTTTAAAGATTGTATTAATTTAGTAATTGATGTAAAAGGGCTTTTTGAACTAAATCCTCCAATTGCTCTCTGAATTTAGTCTGGGTCACAGCATAAGTTAACGGTATTTGTGCAGCAACTGAGGAGTTGAAGCATTAAGCCTAATTCCAGTAGATAATTATCTAAATATGCCGATTTACAGCCAATGATAGACATTGCATTCCGTATAGAATACACCATAAACACGAACCAGAACAGAACAAAAATTTCGCGAGACAACTAATAGTAAGATGACTGATTTCTTTCGACATTACATCTCTGAGTCTGTGGAGCGTAACCGGGTATCTTGTGCGAGCTTTGCAGGTCAAGGCGATGTATCTGGTAATGAAGGCATTGATCAGTAGAAGCAGGATAAGTGACATTTCAGGATTGAGAACGTAGTCAAAGAATTCAATTGATGCTCAAACGGTCGTTTTTACCACAATCTAGTTTATGTCGAAATCACAAGGAAAATTCCTGAACCAATATGCATGCGCCAGTCTGAAATACAGTGTCAGTTCCTGGAACAATGTATGCCACTATTTTCAGTGAAGTACTTAACTTTCAGCTTCTGGCAAGAAATAGCGACAAATCGATCAAAAGTGAAAGTGATGGTGAACCAGGCGGAACACACAATGACAGCAAGTATTAAGGTAGAGTGAAAATTACAGATAAGGAAATTCAAAAGAATGAACAAAAAAGCTATCTCAATAATCAATGGTATATGTCTCAGAATTCGATCAAGAATGATGTCCAATAAGTCTGCAAAAGATAGCATGCAACACATTTGAAGAGGCAGGGCTACAATCGTCACTACATTAACTACGAGGATTAAAATAAAAGAGGGCGGCTATCGTTCAGTTGAACTACAGTTGCCAGTTTGTTAGTGCACGTTTTGAAATTCTCCCACATGATTTTAAATGTAGCAATTCTTGAAATATTATTTCCATAAATTGAGAAGAGATAGGAGTGGGCACAAACCATTTGGCTATTCAAACACCGATGAAAATTTATTAGGTACATAGATGCTTCAATTTTCCTCACGATCTCTTCCTTGTCCACTGAACCTTTGATTTTCCATTGTGATCATGATTCCATTCATCTCAGCCGTAGGTAGACCTGTCGAGAGAGTGGTGCTAGTAGGCAGCATTCGAGGAGCAGGAGGATTGCCATTTAGGGTATATGCCTTCATCAGGAACGAGGTAAATATGCACCAATCTCTTCCCTCCCTTTCCGTTGCATCTTTTTGTGCATCCCATCTGGCACAGATGAATTATTTATACTCAGGTTTTCCAAACTTTCCAGCAGATACTCCGTTATATCATCAAACTATTCGAGTTTACATCTTCCTATTCACTTGTGAATGCTGAAGCAAGGTTTCCATTAATGGATATCACCTATCTACTCCAAATCCAGGCATATGTTCCCTCAAATATCCTTGATCGGCTCTACCATCCGTCTAGCTATCCACTTGTTCCTCGTAAAGGCGTATAGTGCCTTGGTATTTTTCCTTAATCCTACCAGCCAAGGCTTTTTCATGCCCCAGTCTACCTCACCTAAGACTAGGCTTCATTTCCTTCTTGCCTAACTTGTCACCCCGTAGAAACGACATTTTAATTCAATAAGGAAACCAAAACTGATTAAATTACTCCATATATGATCTCACCTGCACCTTGTTGTTATGAAGGTGTAGAGTTGCAAACTAGCAAGGACTGACAAAGAAACAGTGTTCTGAACAAACTAAGAAATTCTCACTTGAGAAACAAATAGCTGCAGCTCAGTTATCAGGAAACAAACACAAGTTCAAATTCAGCCAATCAGTTTAAATTATGCTCCAAGATACCAAAATCCAATCAAATTTGATTTTGTTATTTTGATAATATTAAAACAAATGAAATGATCCGATGGTTTGGGATATAAA
>NC_057758.1:1033637-1040559 GCF_004010195.1 Chiloscyllium plagiosum
AGATATAAATAGAAAGCAGGAGACAACAGCTTCGCTTCACTTGGAGGTCGCCACTGATGATGTTACCTAGCCAGGTAATGGATATCAAACCTACAGCTCAGCGAGCACACCTACACCATAAACCACAACCTGAGCTACAAACCTTCAGAAACCTTGCTCTGCTATTCATACCTGAGTGAACGAAGGACCAACATTCCGTTAATCTTTCAGATTATCTTGTGCCCTTCTGTTTTTCATGTACGTGTCGATTCCTAAAACAGTTGTCTGTAGCTTTCCTCGTGTAAATGTTTTTCACTCCTTTGTTACCCGTTCCAAAATGCATCTGAAATGCAGTAGAGTGGAAATAACCGATATGTGCTGGAAGGCCAGAGAGTTTAATGGCAGAGACATGAGTAGAAATCAGGAACAGTGGACTGATTTGGATAATTAACCATGATTGCATTAAATGTTGAAACAGGCACGAAGGGCGGAATGACTTGCTCCTGCTCCTAAACTCGTTTGAATGTTCTACAGGGTACTGATGGTACATGCTGCCTGCAAACCAAAGGGTGAAAGGGAACAGTGGAGTTCATTGGGGAAGGATTGCAAATGATGGGTTCAGCAGCAGAGCCATTGATCAAGTGAATCCATCTTACAGGGGTGGAGGTTGTGGAAACAGGAATGTCTGAGATCTTTGTTTTGAAGCTGAAACCCCTGTTAAATATAAACCAAAGTTTCTGGATACTTCTGTTGAGTAACCATCTTTTGAAAAAAAACTGAGAGGGAACTTCAATATTCATTACGATGAACACTGGGATCGAGGGATTGTTACATAAACAAAAACTGGACAATTTGGAACTTGATTAGTTGGAGTTTAAAAGAATGAGTGCTGATCTACTTGAAACAGTAAGCATTATTAATGTGTACGTTACAAGGGAAATGCAGAAAGGATAGTCCACTCTGACAGAATCTGGAAACAGAGGGAACAGTCTCAGGATATAGAAACACCAAATTAACACTGAAATGAGGCAGGATTTCTTCTCTCAGTTGGGTTGCGAGTCTTTGGAAATAATTGCAGCAGAGAGGTGTGGGGACACTAACCTTCTGCATATATAAGCCTGAGATAGGTAAAGTCTTGATCAGTCAGGGAATGAAAGCTTGTGGCGAAAGGACAGGGAAGTGGACACGTAGAATATTGGATCAGCTGTCATTCTATTGAATGCGACAGCAGGCACAAACTGCAAACTCTTTATCCTAATTCTCAAGATTGCACGGCGTTGGTAACTGGTGAACGGGTTCCCTCTAGGACAGATAACAAGGCGTTCCATTTGTACCAATCAGGAAAACAGATTTTTGAATGACACATTGTGCCTGGATAAGTGTTGAAGAAGTAATGGAGCTGAATTGGTAAAGGTGCAAAGATTCTTCAAACGAATCTGGACATTTGCCTGCAAAAAACTTGAAAGGGAATAGACTTTTTAACGCAGTTGTATATTCATCATCAAAGATCATTGAATTTTGGTAGAAAACTATGAACGAGACAAACAAATGGTAAAGTTAAATGAACATCCAACAACTCAAGCATGCAACTTGACACAAAGACGTGATCAGTGAGACATGTTTATCGCTTGTATGAGAGAAAGCAGAGCAAAAAATGTGATGGACTACCCGAACAGTCTTAGATGCATGCAGTTCCAACAACACACAAGACATGTAACACAATCCAGGACAAAACAGCTTGATGACGTGAAAATCATCCACTCTCTCCATCACCGACGCTCACAAGCAGCAGTGTGTTCTATGTACAATATGGATTGCAGAAATTCAACGACGATCCCTCTGGATATCCTTACGAAACCTCTATCTGCAACATCTACAAGGACAAGGTCAGAGATGCATGGAAGCCAGTCTCTGAAAGTCTGTCTCCAAGCATTCACTAATATGATTCGGAAATATATCGCCGTTCCTTCTATTGGTTTGGTCAAAATGCTTCAATTTCCACCCTAAGGACATTGTAGTTTTAATTGAGGCATCTGCACTGCAGCAGTTCAAGGAGGCAGCTCAGCACCGCCTCTAAAGTGTAACTCGGGATGGGCAATGAATTGTTGAGCAAAACCAGCGAATCCGATATCCCACGAATGAATACAGAGAAATCTAATCAGCGTGATAATGAAGTCATTGCCTGCACACAGAAGGAGACCATCATGTATGGATCCATAATTTTGCAGTTGACAGATAAAGTTACCATGGCTGTAAACACACCTTCCAATTGTCTAAACATATGAAGACAACATGTAACAAGAGCCAAGCAAGATGTGATAACGCTTGGCAATTTTTTTTGTCAAGGTTCAACGGACGTATTGTATCCTATTCGGATGCACTGGGCGTCAGCAAAGTTGCAAAGAACGATATCAAGTCTCAGGATATATTTAGTTTAAAAAAAAACTTTGGATGCCTGGGCCTCTTCAGTTGCAGGAACAGATTCGAAAACTTCAAAAAATGCTCACCTCAGATCAGTAACCATTCAGAAATAAAGTAAGAATGGACGCAGAATCTCCTGTTAACAAAGTATTCCACTAAACAAAAGAATGCGAAGCCTTCGCAGTATCTGAAAATTGACAGCTTTGAGGTTACTGACGTCACAGTATTAAAAGAGAAACAGAGGTCAAATGATGAAACTCTCCTTGCACAGTGAGTCATTTGAATTTAAATTAACGGCGTTAAACCACTTTCGAAGCACATAGAAACGTTTCTGCCAAACGGGACTTTAATGAAAAACTTGGTGGGAGAGGTGGGAGAGAATTGGAAGATCACGTATAATGAGTCTGAAGACCCTTTGTTTAACATAGAACAGAAAATGTAAAGCGTTCAACATGGTACAGAGAGCTGTACGGCACAGAAATGGTACCTTTGGCCAAGATGTTGTGCCGAACATGATGGCAAATTAAACCAATCCCTTCTGCCTGTCCTTGGTCCATGTCACTGAATGCCTTGCATTTTTCATGCGCTTATCGCAACGCCCTTTAAAAGCCCTTATTGTCTCTGCCTCCACCACTTACCCGATAGTGTGTTCCAGGCACTTACTCTCTGTGTAAAAACAGTGTCTCTCATATCTTCCTTCAAATTTCCCCCATTCACCTTAAATACAACCACCCCCACCCCGCCTCCAGTATTCGGCATTTCAGCACTGGGACGAAGATTCTAGCTGTGAACCTTACCGATATATTTCATTATGGTATAGAATTCGAACAAGATTCTCCTCAGCATTCGCTGCTCCAGAGAAAACAACCCTGTTTTTCCAGTCTCTCCTTCGAGCTCATCCCCTTTACTCCAAGCAGCATATTGGTAAAGCTGTTCTGCAACTTGTCCAGAGGTTCCACTTCATTCTTGTAAAGTAGCGACCAGTCTTAAATTCATGCTTTTTCGGAGCTATTTATTACAATAAAGGGATTGTTTTAAAGGTACAAATATTGTAATGGAATGTCTGAAATCAATCAATCTACCAAAATTCTTGGAAGTGTTATTTACACAGCTGTAAGTTCAACACAAGTTCAACACAGCTGTACTGCACCATTCTGAAGAAGAATCCGATTGAAATCACATCACCAAATCTGAGCCTTCCTTTGCAGATTTCACGGATGTACTGAGTCTCAGCTACACTTTCTGCTTTAAATGAAAGAGAGATTTACCAGGAATATCGATGACAGCTAGAACTGGAGAATCAAAGTGTTGAATAATCTAAAACATCACACTTCTTGTCACACTCAAAGGAGGAAGAAGAAGGGTGACTGATAGAAGAACTCAATAATCTGAGAGGTATGCGTAGAAGTTATACGCAGGGACCTTTCCACAAGATAGAAATGTAAATTATTGGGGGTATAAGCAAAAATTTCCTGCTCTCTCCCACTGAATTCCTTACATGTACACGTTCTGCCCACTAACACTTCTACTTATAGAATCATTAAAGCCATAGAATTTTGAGAACAGTAGTCCATTAACAGTAGTTAATTCTGTATAATTGATTATAAATGGTTTGTACATTTTAAAGAAGAAGTTTGTAATATTTTTATATATTTCATTCTTAACTGATGTGAAAGAGAATATTGGTGGCCCGACTAGTAAGTTTGCAAGCTACAAAAAACATTGGGGGAGATGGCGATGAGGACAGTGAGACATAAACAGGTTGGCAACATGAGCGAAGAAGTTGCAGATGGTGTTTAATCCATATTAACGCGAGGTGACGCATTAGAGGAGGTGAAATCCAAAAATGAAGTGTACAGTAAATGGCAGAAACATGATTAGCATTAACATATCATCGGTACACTCTTGGTGGGATGAGGGTCTGCTCACGTTTGACATTTTGTTTTGTTCTTTTTGCACTTCGTTTTTTTTACATTCTTGCAATGAAGCACACAGAATGAAGCACACTAAAACAAACGCACAATGACACACTCAGGCACACACGATGAGACACACGTTCAGATTTCCTCACAGTGACATACTCACACAGAGACATATACACAATAACACAATCACAGAAGATCAGCGAAAGTTTACTTGACTAATACTTGGACTGAGAGGATTTCTTCATGAGGAAATATAACCAAGGCTAGGCTTCCACCCTCTGAAATTTCGAAAAGCCATCAGTGACTGAATTGAAACATATTTGATTTTAAGGACATTTGGACGAAGTGACTATTGTAAAAGAGTTTTCTTTTTGTTTGGGAATAACATTATTGTCCCATGCAGCATCTGGATAGGCTTTTTTGAGCAGCATATCTATGCTGTGCAACACACAACACGCGCCAATAGACCCATTTATATACATAACATGTTATTCTCTGCAATTTAAAGTGCTCGTCCAGATACTTGGCAAATTTTGCAAGAGTCCATGCCTCTCTTAGGCCAAGCATTCCATATTTCGTACACAGTCTGGGTAAAAAATAATCGTCAGATCCCCTCGATTCGAGTTACTTCTCCTGTTAACGATATGGCTACTGGTCTTCCTCATTTCTGTACTGGGAAGAGATTGTCATGATCAATCTGTCTATACCTCTTATACCTTTATATGTCTCAATCTGATACCCAGATCAGCGTCCTCTGCTCCACGGAATAGAACCCCAGCCTATCGAGTCTCTCCAATTAACTGAGATTTTACATTCCAAGCAATATTCTTGGGAATATCTTCTGCACCTTATAAAGTATAACTTTGTTCTTCCAATTGTGTGGTAGCCAGAAATGCACACAGCATTCTATCTGTGACCTTATCACAATTTTAGAAGCAACTATTCTTGTTAATTTTCTCAGTCGCAGATGCATTGGGAGGAGTCCGGGAGGAGGTCCGATGAATTGGAGGAGTGAAGGTTAAAAATTTACATCTGGAGTTCAGCATTCTTCATTTTCGAGGCGGCAGTTGCAGTTGAAGGAGCGACAGCGAGTACCAGAGGCCAGACACTAAGGTAGGAGTAGAGTGTAAAAAGTTACCTAGTGTATAGACAGAGCGGACACGAGACTGCTGTATAAGTGAGTTTGTTTTTGGGCGTTAGTTTTATCTGAAACACTACTCGGGTAGTATCTCTCACCAATTTCCTGCTCTAAAAATGTTTCTATGCTCCGGAATGAAAAGGTGACCCAGCTTTTCATTCTCCTTTAGTTTTCAGTAGGCTCGTTATGAATTTAGAATAGTGGGAATGGAAGTTAGGGCAGATGAATGTTCCTCCTGCAGAATGTGGGAAGTAAGATTACCGCTAGTGTCCCTGATAACTGTATCTTCAGGAAATGCACCCAACTTCAGCTCGTTGAAAACGTTTAGTTCGGGAAGTGGAGATGGAGCTGGATGAAATTCGGGCCATTCGGCAGGTGGAGCGGGTTATTGAGGGCAGTTACAATGAGTAGGCACACTTTAGGTACAAGAAGAAGATTGGTGGCGTACCCTCAGTGGATGGAAATGAAACTGGCAGGCAATGAAGGGATCCTCAGTGGCCGTTCACCTCAACAAAAAGTATGCCATTTTGAATACTGCTGGGGTGGAGAGACGACATAACAGGGGTAAGCCACGGGGAACGGGTCTTTGGCGCAGAAACTGTTCCTGTTGCTTAGATGGGAAGTGGGAAGAGGAGCACAACATTAGTCATTGGGGACTCCATATGTCGTGGAAACGACAAGTCGTTCTGAGGGAACGAGATAGACTCACGTTTGGTGTTCTGCCTGCCACGTTCCAGTGTTCATGATGTCTCTGATTGTGTTTTGGGGAAATTTGCGGGGAAGAGACAGTAGCCCCACGTCATGGTCTACATAAGCACCACCGACCTTGGTAGGATAAGAAATAGGGATCTTAAGACAGAAATTCAGGTAGTGGGGGGATGGTGAAGTTTAAAACTAGGACAGAGTTGTTATCTCCGGTTTAATGCCCACGCCACGTTCTCTTTCCTGCACGAGCACACACATTTACAGTTATGGGGTGAATATATATTTACAGAATTGTATTTGCAGATACATTCTATTTTGCTCTAAAATTGTAGAACCTGCAAGCTGTCATGGCAAGTTTTGAGAAGTTTGTAGCTCAGGTTGAGGTTCTGGATTTGCTCGACGAGCTGGAAGGTTCATTTTTAGATGTTTCGGCACCATACTAGGTAACATTTTCAGTGAGGCTACAGACGAAGCACTGCAGTTTATCAGTCCACAAAATATGTAAATTCCATTTTGGAAACAGAACCAGTCTGCCTCAAGATTAGGAAATGGAAAGGCTCTAACCATGCAAGTTAAAGGCATCATCTGAGCTGAGACACCATCTTTTATAACAGAACCTTAAATTATCTTGAGATTGTGACTTAAAAGAAGTTCTGTGATTTATATAACCAACAATCCATTGCAACAAAAACAGAATTATGTAATAGCCTAGGTTTGTTCAATGTGTCATTGTGTAACTGTGAACTTTCGCTAT
>NC_057758.1:1042691-1043705 GCF_004010195.1 Chiloscyllium plagiosum
ACATGTGCACTCAAATGCGCAGGTGCACATACGTTCATATATGCAAATTCACATACGTGCAGAAACGAATGCAGACTCACACAGGCAGACATGCATAAACATTCATACACGCTGAGACACAGGCAAACACACACAACCACCACCAAACGAATTCACACACAGACTCACGCAAACTCACAAACACCCTCATACACATCCACATATAAATACAGACACAAACACTTGCATACACACAGTTGCAAGCGCACTGACATTAACATGCATTGATTCACTCAGACACACACTCCCTCAAACAGAGACATGCACGTTTGTTCACATGCAGTAACATGAACTCAGTGCAATAAATATACACTTTGGTAACCGGAATGCAGAAAAACGTCTCTGAGATGCACAAACACTCACAGACACACTCACACAAAAACACAAACAGGCACACACACACTCACACACTCACATGCACAAACAAAACCGAACACTCACACACAAAGTGACAGAATCGGCAATAATACAACGGCGACACAGTGGGATTTTTGAGCACCTAACAATATTCAGCGACTGGATTATCCATAGCAATACATTAGCGACTATGTAGGATGGCTGTTATTTGTACACTCGGCTGTGTGCAACACGTGTGTTGTCTACAGCAGTACAACATATACAGTTGTGAGATAATGAGTATATGGATGCATGGCAGTATGCAAAGGGTGAATTGTATGCAGTAATGCAACACCTACAGTGTGGGGTGTTTGACATTGGGATAATCAGCAATATTCAAACTGTATTGCCTACAGTGATACAATGTCCACAGCATAGTGGGCTGATATTTGACCACTGAGCTGTGTACACCCTGTGTACTGAACACAAGAGCGTGTGACGAAGCTGTTCCTTTATCAAGGGTATGCTGTCCTTGATGTGTTTGAGAGGGGTCACAAAAAAAGAGATGCCGTAAGTTTAGAAAGTGTCAAGTTAAATAATGCAAGTGGAGTGGCCAATACTCCCAGTTCAGTTTTTGTT
>NC_057758.1:1044205-1045843 GCF_004010195.1 Chiloscyllium plagiosum
ATAGTTTCATATCCACAGCGGTGATTCGTTTCTGTTATGACACGGCGGTGGATCTTTCTGTCAATTAAACCAAATACCCAAAAAAGCTCACCTCACCTCGTAATTTGTTGAAAGAAATCTGAGTGACAGAGATCTCACGAAAAATAACATCAACATTTTAAATCCATAAGTGAATATAAGAAAAAGAACAGCAACTAAACCCTCTACATCTTAACTGCTCCAACTCGGTAAAAATATATTGATCCAATAAGACACTTACTAAAATTACATCAAATTAATTTCAAAACCACACAGCAGCTGTCATCTTCGTTATCATTCTCATTCCAGTTGAAGATCTCTCTGGATCTACATCTTCCTTTTTACTGTGAAGATGTTTTACGTGAAAAGATACCTTTGATGAGGAGGATTTCAAGTCATGGCTCTCTCTTCCTCGATTGCAATTCCTTTGTCTGATTTTCAAAATGCATGCCTTTTCAGTATCCCCAACTATGGATCGTCTCATTGGTTCGATGTTGGCTCAACAATAAATTCAGACTCAATTAGGTTTTACAATCCTGTGGCATAATTTGAACTGACTGGTTAAATTCGAATTATTGACGGAACAGCAATCAACTCAGATACCTATTTCACAGCCAAATGTGAATTCGGTTCCATTTTACATGACACTCTGAGACTGGTCTTATCAGCTCCCAGTACAGAAAAGCATTCACACCCTCTTAACGGAACAGTACAAGCCTCCAACTACACTCAAGTTTCAACTTGTGTGAATGAATGTAAGAATTCGATAATCAAGGCCAGCAGAGATGGAATACACGATTCACCAGTCTTTTCAAATATAAATGACGTGGAGAGAGACACAGAGTCTGAAGCAGAGAAAATGAAATTCATTGCTACCATTAAAAAAAAAAGAAAACCGATGACAATCTCATAACAGGCCTGCAGTATTTCTAGTGAAATATTTATTTAATATTTTCATTTCCTCCACTCGTGCATTTTGTCTTTTTCTTTCTTCTTGCCTCAAATGTTTAAATTCCTCTGTGTCAGGTCATTTTGAGCTCAGCGTTCAGTGTCTATCAACAAGAGTAGATTCGGGATCACATCAAATCACAACACTGCAACTCGCGAACATATTCATCAAAGACACGTGAGAGAGAGGGAATGTCGCAAGGCAAATCATTCCTACCACCAAAATAAATCATTCAGTTTCCAAATCGCTAATTATTCATCTGGCCATTCTCCTAAAGTGCCTTCATGATAGCACAAAGGCTTCAATTATGAAGCTCTTTGGGATGCCAATGCAAGCTTTCAAGATTGTTAGTAAGAGTGCTAGGATTGAACTGAGGGGAATCTTCTTCACTCAGATTTGAAATGCACCTTCTGAGACAATTATGGTGCGGAATGCAAAGAATGTCTCAAAAGAGAATTGGATATATAATTAAAAGTGTTGGATTCACAGGGCTTTGAGTAGAGGGTTGGAGAATGTGACCAACTGGGCAGCCCTTTTAGACCCGGTACATGCAAGATAATGTTCTTCTCTCATGGAAAATTCTGTGACTCTATGATTCTAAAGAGGGAAAGGTGCTCATCGGTTCACAACAGAAATAGGCTTCAGGGATCAGGGATGGAAATGTGTTAGAA
>NC_057758.1:1046982-1072205 GCF_004010195.1 Chiloscyllium plagiosum
GGGCCAGGAAGGAGAAATTTTAGTTTCGAAGAAAGACATTGTGCAGAGAGTATTTAGGAATTTGAATGTGCTGCCTGGTAATGATTGAGAAGCATTTCATAGGATATCTCAAAAGACAGCTGTGTAATTATTTGAAAAGGATGAATTGCGAGATCGACAGATATGTGGCTGGACAGTATGATAAGCTGGGCAGTTCATTGTAGAAAGACGACAGATGTGTTAGCTTTAATAGCCTCATACACTGTAAATTTCAATCACTGAAATGCTGAATGGCAACGAAAGCGTTATGCTTCAATGGATAGCACACTACTTTACAATGTTACGGACCCAGCTTCAATTGCAACCTTGGGTGATTGCATGGTTTTCGCACGTTCTTCCATTTTCTGTGTGAGTTCCTGCTGTGTGATCAGCTTTCGTCCCACAGTCCAAAAGGTATACAGTTTTGATGAATTGGTCATGGTAAATTGCCCTTACTGTCCAGGAGTTAGCTTGTAGGTGGATTAGCAATGGTTAATGTGAGTTTATGGGAATAGGAAAGGGAAATGGGCATGGGTCGGATGATCCTCCCAGGGTCAGTGCATGCTTAATTGACCGAATTTCGTGTATCTGCACTATAGGGATTCCATGTGTTCAGGGAGTCAGAATAGGAACGCAGTCCAGTCTGCATTTTTAAAAAAACGTATATACCACTTATGAAATATAAGGGAAGAAGACTGTTGAGGATAAAATTGAAGACGAAGAAGGAAATAGAACTTCACAGGGATTTTGGATCTTTGAAGGAGATCACTGCAGAATGCATTAAACTCTGTTTTTCAAAATTTGTGCAAGTCTTTCTGAGATTGAATGCCGTGTAAATCGTTATCCTTATTTATATCCTGCCGTTTTCCTTAGCAGTAACAAAAAAATGTTCTTGAGCTGAATGGAAATTGGCGGCCTCATTTGGAGATCTTCACTGAACCATCATCAATGTAACGAAATACACAAGGGTCTCTGAAGCCAACTTTCACTATAATGTCGAACTTGTTCAAAGTTATCAGTACCGATTGACAGTGTGTTGCAACTCACTGCTGCAGGAAGCGAGTTGACTGCTCTTTCTCTGTTGCACTGAATTATGGGAGAGCAGACGGATCATGGTGTGGACAACAAAAGAATAAAAGCGTGTCCTCACTGTGTCTCTGTCACTAACACGTGATGAGATACGAGGTATTGTGTGATGTCTAAACATGAACCTGTGAGAAAGCATTTGCTTTTCTATACTGGTTTCTAACTGCCGCCCTGGGGCAAGATTATTGTATACTGGTTTCTAACTGCCGCCCTGGGGCAAGATTATTGTAGAAAAATATTCCACTTGCACCACCTTTTAAAGATTGTATTAATTTAGTAATTGAAGTAAAAGGGCTTTTTGAACTATATCCTCCAATTGCTCTCTGAATTTAGTCTGGGTCACAGCATAAGTTAACGGTATTTGTGCAGCAACTGAGGAGTTCAAGCATTAAGCCTAATTCATGTAGATAATTATCTAAATATGCAGATTTATAGCCAATGACAGACATTGCATTCCATATAGAATACACCATAAACACGAACCAGAACAGAACAAACATTTCGCGAGACAACTAATAGTAATTTGACTGATTTCTTTCGATTTTGCATCTCTGAGTCTGTGGAGCGTTCTGCACTGCTGGAAACCGGGTATCTTGTGTGAGCTTTGCAGGTCAAGGCGATGTATCTGGTAATGAAGTCATTGATCAGGAGAAGCAGGTAAATGGCATTTCAGGATTGAGAACGTAGTCAAGGAATTCAATTGATGCCCAAACTGTCGCTTATACCACAATCTAGTTTATGTCGAAATCACAAGGGAAATTTCTGAACCAATATGCATGCGCTAGTCTGAAATATTAGTTCCTGGAACAATTTATGCCACTATTTTCAGTGAAGTACTTAACTTTCAGCTTCTGGCAAGAAATAGCTACAAATCGATCAAAAGTGAAAGTGATGGTGAACCAGACGGAACACACAATGACAGCAAGTATTAAGGTAGAGTGAAAATTGCAGATAAGGAAATTCAAAAGAATGAACAAAAAGGCTATCTCAATAATCAATGGTATATGTCTCAGAATTCGATCAAGAATGATGTCCAATAAGTCTGCGAAAGACATGGCCGTAAGATAGCATGCAACACATTTGAAGAGGCAGGGCTACAATCGTCACTACATTAACTACGAGGAATAAAATAAAAGAGGGCGGCTATAGTTCAGTTGAACTAGAGTTGCCAGTTTGTTAGTGCACGTTTTGAAATTCTCCCACATGATTTTAAATGTAGCAATTCTTGAAATATTATTTCCATAAATTGAGAAGAGATAGGAGTGGGCACAAACCATTTGGCTATTCAAACACAGATGAAAATTTATGAGGTACATAGATGCTTCAATTTTCCTCACGATCCTTTGTCCACTGAACCTTTCCTTGTCCACTGAACCTTTGATTTTCCATTGTGATCAGGAATCAATCCATCTCAGCCGTAGGTAGACCTGTCGAGAGAGTGGTGCTAGTAGGCAGCATTCGAGGAGCAGGAGGATTGCCATTTAGGGTATTTGCCTTCATCAGGAACGAGGTAAATATGCACAAATCTCTTCCCTCCCTTTCCGTTGCATCTTTTTGTGAATCCCATCTAGCACAGATGAATTATTTATACTCAGGTTTTCCAAAATGTCCAGCAGATACTCCGTTATATCATCAAACTATTCGAGTTTACATCTTCCTATTCCCTTGTGAATGCTGAAGCAAGGTTTCCATTAATGGACATTACCTATCTACTCCAAATCCAGGCATACGTTCCCTCAAATATCCCTGATCGGCTCTACCATCCCTCTAGCTATCCACTTGTTCCTCATAAAGACGTATAATGGCTTGGCATTTTTCCTTAATCCTACCAGCCAAGGCTTTTTCATGCCCCAGTCTACCTCACCTAAGACCAGACTTCATTTCCTTCCTGCCTTACGTGTCACCCCGTAGAAACGACATTTTAATTCAATAAGGAAACCAAAACTGATTAAATTACTCCATATATGATCTCACCTGCACCTTGTTGTTATGAAGGTGTAGAGTTGCAAAACTAGCAAGGACTGACAAAGAAATAGTGTTCTGAACAAACTAAGAAATTATCACTTGAGAAACAAATAGCTGCAGCTCAGTTATCTGGAAACAAACACAAGTTCAAATTCAGCCAATCAGTTTAAATTATGCTCCAAGATACCAAAATCCAATCAAATTTGATTTTGTTATTTTGATAATATTAAAACAAATGAAATGATCCGATGGTTTGGGATATAAAGGCGGACATTTTGAACAGTTAGTAAAAGAACTGCCAAGGACATGCGCAAACACATACTGCTACTTGAAGAGCACACTGCAAGGACCTGTCTATGAGAAGTTTGCGCAACAGAACATCGAATCCGATTTACAGGAAAATCTTCAGAGGCAGATACAAAGAGATGATTCTATAGCTGACAAGAGCTCTTAAGACTGACTGAGACTCGGACAGTGAGCTCTGAAACTAACAGATGATGAGACAGTGAGCTCTGTGACTGAGAGTGAGACTGGGACAGCGATGAATGTGACTGAACGTGACACTGTGCAAGTGAATTCTGGGACTGAGAGAGGCTGAAACAATGACCTCACGGACTGTTTCAGTGAGGAACAATGGTTTTCACTCCTTCCACAATCCCGTGTGACTTTGAAACGAATCTCCTCTGAGTTTGTGTCCCAGACCTCATTATTCAAGTCTCTGTTAGTCCTGGTATTCACTAGCCCAGTCTGTATCATTCCCAGATCTCACTGTCCCAGTCTGCCTCAGTCCCAGAAGTCACTTTCGAGTATCTTTGAACGCCAGTGCTCACTGGCGAAGTCCCTGTCAGTACCACAGCTGACGGGACAGGTCCCACTTTCAGTTCCAGAGCTCACTCGCCCAACCTCTGTCAGTCTCAGAACTCACCTTCCAGGTCTCATGCTTGGTCCCAGAGCGTACTGTCCAGAATGACCTGGAGTCCCAGAACTCACTGTCCCAGACTGACTCTAAGCCCAAGGGCTCACTATCCAGGCGTCTACCAGTCATGGAGCTGACTGGCGCAGTCTGTATGAGTCTCAGAGCTCACCATCCCAATGTCATCCTCATATGAAGTGCACATTGTCATAGTTGCTTTTAGTCGGAGAGCAAGTCGTCCTAGTCTCTGTCAGTGCCAGCGCTAGCTCTCCTAGTCACTGGCAGCTACAGTACTCACTCTCCAGTCTCTTGACAGCCCTAGTACTCAGTCTACCAGCGACTGCCAGGCCCAGAGCACACTGCTCCAACCTTTGGCCGTTCCAGAGACAGTTGTTCCAGTTTCGATCAGTCCCAGAGATCAGTATTCCTGTCTGTGTAAGAGATCATTTTCCCTGTCTCCCTTTCACTTGCAGTTATCGTTGTCTCAGTTTCACTCTCGGTCCCAGAGCTCACTGCCCTATTTCTGTCAGTCCCAGAGCTGACTGTGGCAGTGTACACTGTCCCCGTCTATCTCTCACGTGCAGAGATTATGTACCAGTCTGTGTCAGTCACAGTGCTACTAGTGCAGCCTTTTGTTGTCCCAGAATTCCTTGCCCTATTCAGTGCCAGTCCCAGAACTCAATCTCCTGCCACTGTCAGTCCCAGAGTTCACTTTCCAGTCACACTCTCAGTCCTGCAGTTAAACTTTCCAGGACGCTGTCAGACCCAAAACTCACTGACCCATTTTCACTCTCAGTCCCAGGGCTTAGGATCCTGATCTGTATCAGTCCCACTGCTCACTGTCCCTGTCCGTGTGAGTCCCAGAGCTCACTATCCCTATCTCCTTCTCGGTCCCAGTCACTTTTAGTTCCTCACGCGCTCCGTCTCTGCCAGTCCCAGGGCTACATCTCCGAGTCACTATCAGTTGCAGTACTCACTTCAATGTCTCCTGTCAATCTCACTGCTCAATGCACCAGTGTCTGTCGGTCAAGAAGCTCACTGTCCTAGTATGATCTCATCCCCAGCGGTCACTATGCCAGTCTCACTCTTGATCTCATAGTTCACTGTCTCAGTCTCTTTCTATCAGACTCTTTCTTTCTATCACACTATTAAACTCCCTCTCTCTCTTCCAGACACAGACATCACTATCCCATTCTCTGTTAATCCCAGAGTTCACTGTCAACAGACACATTGAGTCCCAGAGATCGCTGTCCCAGTCTGTGTCATTCACAAAGCTAACTTCTGTAAGTCCAGGAACTTCCTGTCCCAGTTTCACTCTCAGACCGAGGGCTCATTTTCTCTGTCTCTCTCTCTCTCTCTCTCTCTCAGCCGAAGAGCTGACTGTCGAAGTCTCTGTTTATCCAAGAGCTCACTTCCCCAGTCTCGGTAAATTCTAGGGTGCATTCTGCCTGTCTGTGTCAGTCACAGAGCTCGCTGTCTCAAGCTGTGTCAGTCAGAGTGCTCGCTGTCACAATGTCCCTCTTAGCCCAGTATTCCTTATCCCAGTCGGTGTCAGCCCCAGAGCTCTCTGTCCCAGTCTGTCAGACACAGACCTCCCTGTCCCAGTCTCACTCTTGTTCTGACGGCGAGGTGGACACCCCTCTGATAATTGAAATCAAAACACCCAGAGGTTAAAACCTTGCCTTTGCAATCTGACAGAGGGGTTTGACAAGGGTAATAGCCGACTTCTCACCACTCATCTGTCTTGATTGTGTGGTTAAATAAAAGAAATCCTTTTATTCACTAGACAATTAACACGTAACAATTTATTTATCTGACTCCATCAGTGACTAATTTAACAGAATTATTAACAAACTGGACAATTTCCCGGCAATTAATCAAAATTCTACTGGAAAGAATGTTCCAAACTTCATTGTCACCGCCTCAGTCAATCCCAGAGAGCACTATTCCAGTCCCTGTCAGTCGCAGAGTTCAATGTCTGGGTGTCTGTCAGTCCCAGAGTTCATGTCTCATCCCACAGTAGCCTGAGAGCTCACTATCCCAGTCTCTGTCCGTCCGATGCTCACTGTCACAATATGTGCAAGTCCCAGAGTGCAGTGCCCCAGTTTCATTCAGTTCCAGAGCTCGCTCTATCAGTGTCTTTCAGGTCCAGTGCTGACTGTCCCAGTCTCGTTCAGTCTTAGAGCTCATGGTCTCTGTCTCATTCTCCCTTCCTCTGCTCACACTCCAGGTTTCTGGGAGTCCCAGAACTCATACTCACTGTACCTGTCAGTTGAAGCGCTCTCTCCCACATTCTTCCTCGCCGTCAGTCTCAGTTCCAGATCACCCTGGCCCAAAATCTTTCAGTTCCAGTGTTCACTGTCTCAGTCTCACTCTCAGTCCCAGAGGTCACTGTCTCAGATTCTCCCAGTGCCACAGCTTAATGTCACAGGCTTATTCAGTGCCTGAACTCCTTGTCCCTGTCTCTGTGAGACCGACAACTCACTTTCCCAGTCCCACTCTCAGTCGCAATCTCACTTTTTGCCCAGAGTTCATTGTCCCAATCTGTGGTGTCAAAGGTCTCACTGCCCCAGTATCTGTTAGTCCCACACCTCATTGTCCCTGTCTCTGTCAGTTCAGGAACTCACTGTCCCAGTCTCACGCAATCCCAGAACTTACTGCCCCAACCTCGTCCAGTCCCAGACCTCGCATTTACAGTCTGTGACGATCCCAGAGCTTCCTGCCGTAGTCTGTGATTGTTCCAGTACTCACTGTCCCCATCACTGTCAGTCCCAGACCACACTGTCTCAATCCTTTTTATTTTCAGAGCTGACTGTCCCACCCTCACTCTCAATCCCAGTGCTCACTATCCCACTCTCACTCTCAGACCCAGAACCCATTGTCCCTGCCTCTTTCATTCCAGGAAACCATTGTCCCAGGCATCTTTCAGTCCCAGCCCGAGTGCCCTGCCTGTGTGATTCCCAGATCTCACTGGGACAGTCTCTTTCTATCCCAGACCACACTGTCTCACTCATGTGTCCCATCGCTCAACACCACAGTCTCAGTCTGGGTCCCATGCGCTCCCTGTGACAATCACATTCTGTCTAGGAGCTGATTGTACAAGTCAATATCATTCCAAGTGCTCATACTTTCAGATGCTTTCAGTCACAGTGCTCACTGTCCCAGTCTTTTTCAATCCCAGAGCTCGTTCTACCAATCTCACGCTCAATCCTACAGCTCTGTCACAGAAGCCTCTGCCAACTCCAGTTCTCAATGTGCCAGTTCCTTCACTCTGAGTGTTCACTCTCCCAGTCACTATTAGTCCTACAACTCATTATCCCAGTCTGTGACAACCCCGCGGCTCACTGTCACAACCACTGGCAGTCCCAGAAGTCACTGTCCCAGTCTCTCTCTCTCTCTCTCTCGTCTCCGTGCTCACTGTCCAAGTCTGTCAACAGAGCTCACTGTCTCAGTCTATATCTGTCCAAGAACTCACTGTCACAGTCTGTGTCAGTCCCAGTGCTCGTTATTCCAGTCTGTGTCCTTCCCGGATCTCGCTAAACCAGCCTATTTCAGTCCGAGGGTTGAAATATCCCAGTCTCACTCGTCGTCCCATCGCTCACTGTTCCAATTCCATTCTCGATCCCAATGCACAACGTCCCGATCGCTTTCAGTCTCAGATCTCACTCTCCAAGTCTCTGACTGCCCTAACTTTCACTCTTCCAGTTGCTTCTCCACCACATTTCTCACTCTCCCAGTCAGTCTTAGTCCCAGTACTAAATGTCTCAGTCTATTGCAGTCCAAAAGCTCAGTTAATCAATCTGGGACAGTCCCAGATCTCACTAGTCTAGTCTCTTTCAGTCCCAAAGCTCACTGTCCCGATCTGTTTCAGTTGCAGGGCTCTCTGTCCCAGTCTCTGTCAGTTCCACAGTTCACTTTCTCAGTCGCACTCTTGGTCACAGACTTTAATGCCCCACTCTCTCCCAGGGTCAGAGCTTGCTGACCGAGTCTTGCTCTCAGTCCGACGTCTCAATCAACCAGTCTGTGTCAGACCCAGATCTAAACTGGCCATGTCTCTTTCAGTCCCAGAGCCTGTTGTCCCAGTGTCACTTTCGGTCCCAGATCTCACTGTCCGAATCTCTGTCCGGGTTCAAGAACTCACTGTTCTAGGCGCTGCCAATTCCACAGCTCACTGTTCCAATCTGCGTCAGTCCCAGAGCTCAATGTCACAGTCTTGGTCAGTTCCAGAACTCACTTACCCAGTTCCTATCAGTCCAAGTCCTCACTCTCCCAGTCTTTCTTAGTCTCAGTGTTTACTCTCCAAGTTTCTCATCAGTCCAAGAGCTTACTCTGCCGGTCGCGGTCAGTCAGAGTGTTTCCTGTCCCAGTCGACTACAGTCCAAGAGCTCACTGACCCAGTGTGTGTAAGTCCCATATCTCACTTGTCCACTGTTTTTCAGTCTCAGAACTCGCTGCCCTAGTCTCTGTCAGTGTAAGAGCACACTGTCCGGGTCTTCCCATTCCCATTACGCAATGTTGCAGTCTTACTCTCAGTCCCAAGTCTCAGTGACATAGTCTGTATTAGTCCCAGAGCTTGCTTTCCCAGTACCATTGTTGGTCCCAGAGCTGTCTTAGACCTGGTCAGTCCCACAGCTCACTGTTCCAGCCTGTGTTAGTCCCAGCGCTCACTCTCCCAGCTCCTCGTAGTTCCAGTCCTCTCCGAGTTTGTTGTCATTCCCAGTTCTCGCTCTCCCAACTGTCAGGGCAGCAGTTCACAGTTGCAGTGTCTTTCAGTCCCAGTGCTCGACTTTGCAGTATCAGTCTCCGTTCCAGTGCTCTCTATCCCAGTTTGAATCTCAGCCCCAATACGCTCTGCTCTTGTCTCCTCCTGTTCGAGAAATTAATCTCCCAGTGCCATTCAGACCAAATCACACTGTGATCGTCTCGTACTCGGTCCCAGAGCTCACTGCCCCAGCCTGTGTCAGTCCCAAAACTCACTATTGCAGTTTCTGTCAGTCCCAGAGCTCACTGTACCACTCTGTGTCAAAGCCAGACCTCATTATATCCCAGTTTCTGTCAGTCCCAAAGCTTACTGTCCCAGCCTATCGGTCGCAGAGCACAATGTGCCAATTTGTGTCATTCCCAGGGCTCCATTGCAGTCTCACTCTCTGTCCCTGCGCTGTCTGCTCTAATCACATTCTGTTCCAATGTCAATCTCCCAGTCTCATTCAGTCCTTGTTCTCACTGTCTCAGTTTGAATCTCGGTCACAGAGCACATTGTCCAAGTCCCTGTCAGACACATAACTCACTGTCCCAATTTCTGTCAGTCCCAGAGCTCACTATCGCAGTATATATCATTTCCAGAGCTCACTGTCTACTATGGATGAGTCCCTGCGCTCGCTGTCCCTGTCCCACTCTCAGTTCACGCGCTGTCACACCCAGTCTCCTTATGTTTGAGAGCTCAATCTCCCAGACTCACTCTGTCGGAGATCGGCCTGTCCCAGTCACACTCTTGGTCCCAGTGCTCACTACCCCAGCCTCTGTCAGTCCCACAGCTTACTCTCCCATTCTCTTGTTAGGGTTAATGATCACAGACCATGTGTCCGTCAGTCCCATAAATCACCAGCACAGTCTCTGTCAGTCCCACTGCTCACTATCAAACTCTGACTCAGTCCAAATGCCACTATCCCAGTCTCGATCCGAATCAGACCTCATTCTCCCACTCCCTTGTCAGTCCCAAAGCTACCTGCCACAAAATAATTCTTGTTCACAGAGCTCACTGTCCCAATCTCACTCTCGGTCCCAGGGCTCACTTCCCTATTCTCTGCCCGTTCCAGAGCTCACTATCAAACTCTGTGTCTGTGCCAAAGTTCATTGTCCAGATCTCGCTTTCAGTCCTAGTGCTCATTTCCAGTCTCAATCAGTCGCAGTGATCACCCCAACAGTCCCTGTCAGAGCCAACGCTTAGACTTCTCTTAGTCTCTGAGAGTCACGAAGCCTAGACTACCAGTTTCTGTCAGTTCCAGAGCTCACTGTCACAGTCTCTCTGTGTCAGTCCAAATAGTCAATGCCCCAGTCGCTTTCAGACCCAAGGTTGTACATTCGTACCACATGGAAACAGACCCTTCAGACCACCAAGTCCATGCCAACCAGGTATCCAAAACTGAAATACTTCCATTCGTCTGCAAATGTTTACGCATGCATGTAAACCATTCCCACTCGAGTACCTGTCTGAATGTTTTTTTTTTCAAGTGATGTAGTTGTACCCCACCCCGTACTACCACTCCCTCTGGCAGTTCGTTCCACATACGCATCACCAACTGTGTGAAAAAATGCACCTCCAGACCATTTAAAATATTTATTTCCTGTAAAATCAAACTTGCGCTCTCCAGCTTTTAATTTCCCCATCCTGTATAAACGACTTTCATTTTTCAAGTAGTATTTGTGCTTTACGAACTTGAAAATCTTTATAAGGTCACATCTAAGCCTCCTGTGTTCCAAAAGAAAAATGTCCCAGCTTGTTCAGTTTCAATGAACCCAGGAAAAAGCTGACTCACCCCACTGTGTGCAAATCACTGACCCCGGGGCGAGATCAGACTGATTCCACTGTAGCTGCTTGACACATGTTGGTGCACGTTCAGTGACCCAGTGCCTCTCGTTCTGACAGCATGGGAAAATTAAGGGTATTGATACTGAAGTGGAAAAGACTTCTCTTCATTCATAAAATAAATACTGTGTTGCGTTGTTTACGAACTTTTAGTAGGAGAGTATATGGATATTTCAACACATCCTTCATCTGAGCGCTGAACTTGGTCAATGCAATGGTATAAATGTAAATATTTGTACAACACCTTGTGAGCTGGCAGATGTATCCAATTTCCCTTACAAAGTAATGGAGATGTATGGCCTTCGGCCCCAATAGCCATGCCCAGTTCCATATTGAATAAAGCATAATGACAGTACAAAGTTGGCTGAGACGAGAAAAAGTAAAACTATGGATTTTCTTCGACTCTTGCTCCCCCTGCTGAGAGTTTGAAGTCTCCGACGGGCTCTGTTGGCCATTAAGATATGTCTGGCACATAAAGCATTGAACACCAAAGTCAAAAGAATTGCTAAACACGGGGTTAGAAGATGATGTGTTATTTCGAATATTCCCCAGAAATGGGATTGTTTAACAACTGTTCTTATCTCACAAAACCAAAGAAGGTTCTGCAGCTGATACTAACTTGCTAACATAAAATACCAAAAGGTATTCTATAAACTGCTCAGTAACATCACTGTTCCCAAAACCACAGATGCAATTTTCTCCGTGTAATATTTACGTTTCAATTTCTGGCAACTCTTAGGCACTAGTCTATCAAAAGTGAAGGCAACAGTGAACCAGACAGAAGAATCCGTGACTGCATAGACTAGAATGGCATGGATGTTGCACACAAGGAAGGATTTCACAAACTGAAAATCTGTCACATATACATTGGAATGTGCCTCAGTGTCAAATCAACCATGTTGACCAGTATATCCACCACTGCCAGCGCCACCAGATAGAGAGTTACACATTTGGATAGACTGCACTTAGGCTGAGACAGGATTCCAATCGCCAGTGTGTTTACTGTGAAAAAGGGTAATAACATCTTAAAATCATACATCATTTGAAGAACACATATCCTATTTGAAGACAAAGAGTGACATAGTCTCAGAATTGAGGGTCAACCCATTTCAGACTGAGATGAGGACAAATTGCTTCTATCAGAGTCTTGTGTCCTTGGAATCTCTTGCATTGAGCACTGTGAAAACAAGAGTCCTCGTTTATATTGGAGTCATAAGGGGCTCAAAATGTTAACCCACTTCTTCTCCCCAAAGATGATGTCGTTACGAAGAGCCATACTAAACTGGAAAGAGGACGAAAGAGGCCTATCGCAGGAAGGTGCTCCCAATGACCGGTGGAATCCAGAACCCTTTAAATGTGTGTGTGCATATGTGTGTGTGTATTTGTGTGTGTGCGTGCGCGTGGTGGGGGAGGGGCAGTGTTGTGTAGGGGTGTTCACGGATGGTGATCACAGTATAAGGACATGGCGCAGGACTGAGTTGAAACGTGAACTCAATTTTCTTTTTTCTCTGCAGATGCTGCAACAACTGTTCAGCTTCTCCAAAGTTTGCCCTGATGTTCTCTGCGTCAAGAAGAGTGGCGCTAGAGAATCACAGCAGGTCAGGCAGCAACCGAGGAGTATGAGTTTCGACGATTCTAGCATAAGCCTTGTTGGTGACCCATTGTGTTTATCCAGCACTACACTTTTCAAATCTGACTTTTCAGCACCTGCAAGACCTTACTTTCCTCTGATGTTCTCTGTGCTTGAGAAGAGTACAGATTGTACTGCAGGAGATATGTCATTGAAGACAATGTCTCAAAACGTTGTTATGGATTGAGAGTAGATTGACAAGGCAAGGTAAGACAGGAGCATAAAATGCAGTGTTTTCGCTGTACTAAAAAAAATCATTCGTGATGCAGTTAGTTTCTTTAGCTTATCTAATTATTCCTAAAGCTGCGAGAGATGTTGCATGTGTATCATGTGAACAGAACAGAGGACAAGATGAGACAGGCACGAGACGCCTCTGACTAAAATAGCCGACGAACATTTCAGAATGTTTTATGCAATATTTGTCAATCTCACTCCTACAGTTCCTGGTTTCATTGCCCACCGCTATTTACAACTGGATTAGGGCATAACGACAAATCCTCAAACTTATCTGTTGCCTTGGTGATCGCTCTGTTCAATTGATCGCATTCTACTCCTGCTGTTCATATAGAACACCATGGGTGGCACGGTGGTTAGCACTGCTGCCTCACAGCGCCAGAGACCCGGGTTCAATTCCCGCCTCAGGCGACTGACTGTGTGGAGTTTGCACATTCTCCCCGTGTCTGCGTGGGTTTCCTCCGGGTGCTCCGGTTTCCTCCCATAGTACAAAGATGTGCAGGTTAGGTGAATTGGCCACGCTAAATTGCCTGTAGTGTTAGGTAAGGGGTAAATGTAGGGGTATGGGTAGATTACGGGGCGGTGTGGACTTGTTGGGCCAAAGGGCCTGTTTCCACACTGTAAGTAATCTAATCTAAAAAAAAACATACAGCGCAGAACAGGTCCTTCGACCTTCGATGTTGCGCCGACTTGTGAACTATTCTCAGCTCGTCCCTCTACACTATCCCTAAATCATCTATGTGCTTATCTAATGACGGTCTAAGTCTCCCTAATGTGGCTGAGTTGACTACATTTGCGAGTAGGGCATTCCACGACTTTACCACTCTCTGCGTAAAGAACCTGCCTCTGACATGTGTCTTAAATCTATCAACCCTCAATTTGTAGATATGCCCCCTCGTACACATTGACATCATCATACTAGGAAAAAGACTTACACTGTCTACCCTATCTAATCCTCTGATCATCTTGTGTCTCTCTATCAAATCCCCTTCTTCTTGCCAATGAGAACAGGTTCAAGTCTCTCAGACTTTCCCTATGAGACCTTCCCTCCAGACCAGGCAAC
Organism: Chiloscyllium plagiosum; assembly: GCF_004010195.1. NCBI lineage: Eukaryota > Metazoa > Chordata > Chondrichthyes > Orectolobiformes > Hemiscylliidae > Chiloscyllium > Chiloscyllium plagiosum. The sequence goes on from NC_057758.1 coordinate 1,060,478, forward strand.
AGCTCGGTAAATCTCCTCTGCACCTTTTCCAATGCTTCCACATCCTTCTAAAAATATGGCGACCAGAAGTGTACGCAATATTCCAACCAGTGTTTTGTATAGTTGCAGCATGATATTGCGTCTCCGGAACTCAATCCATCTACGAATGAAACCATATAACTTATAAACAGCACTATCCATCTGAGTGGCAACGTTCAGGGGTCTACGTACATGGACTCCAAGATCCCTCTGCACATCCTTCTCTACAAAGAATCTTTTCATTGACCCAGTACTCTGCTTTCCTGTTATGCTTCCCAAAGTACATCGCCTCACATTTAGCTTCATTGAACTCCATTTGCCACCTCTCAGCCCAATTCAGCAGTTTATCCAAGTCCCCCTGCAACTTGTAACATTCTTCCACATTGCCCACTACTCCACTTACTTTAGTGTTGTCTGCAAATTTACTAATCCATCCATCTATGCCTAGGTCTAAGTCATTTATAACAATGACAAACAGCAGTGGTCCCAAAACAGATCCTTGTGGCACACCACGAGCAACTGGACTCCAGGCTGAATATTTTCATTCAAACATCACTCTCTGCCTTCTTTCAGAAAGCCAGTTTCTAATCCAAGCTGCTAAATCATCCTCAATTCCATGCCTCTGCATTTTCTCCAACAGCCTACCATGTGGAACCTTACCAAAGACTTTACTGAAGTCTATGTATACCACGTCAACTGCCCTAACCTCATCTACATGCTTGATCACTTTATCAAAAATAACTCAATGAGGTTTCTGAGACACGACCTGCCCTTGACGAAACCATGTTGACTATCTGAAATCAAATTGTTTAGGTCATTATCCCAAGGATTATATTCTCTTCACCAATTCTGCACCTCACCTTGCTCGATATGTTTGATTCTACTCTGGAAAACTCTCGTCAATGTCTCTCTGTAACAAGTTTTAATCATTTTCTTTCAGTCCGATGATAGCTTTAGGAAACATCATCTCCACGTTCACTCTGCAAAGATCCACACTGAAGCTTTTATATTCCACCTCTGATGTTTCGAAACTCCAATGGATAATATCCTGGCTTTGACATTGTGCATTATCCTTAGCAACGAATGTCTGCCAACAATTAATCGTTCCATCTGAGTGCTTCTCCCCTCTGTGCTTCCCTTTGTCCAGGTGAAAAACTGAGAGAGTAAATAAAAAAGCAATTCAACTGTTTGAAATTGGAGACGAAAGCAGAAATGAATATCAGAACTCAATATGTCTGGCAGTGCATGTGGAGAGAAGAACAGAGTTAATGTTTCAGGACCAGTAACTCGGACGGTTACCCCCACCACATTTTCGAACAAGAGGTTCAGCTGGCACTGTTTCTGTCTCTGCTGAAGTGTGAGTAGCTTTTGGATTGTCCTCAGAGTGTCCTGCTTCGGTGGGGAAATCCTCCTTACTGTGAAAAACAGAAAACATCTGGGAAACTGCTAGCTGGTTGGTAGGAAGGACAAATATTAGAGGAAGTTACGATTGACCTTTTGGAGACACTGACTGCATTCAATGATGTGTTTATTCCTTGAACTTGATGACATTATTCAGAGAAGGTCATCACTCACAACAGATATAATTACAAACGTTACAAGAGACTGTGCATTCTGAAGCGAGTCACTCACCTTCTGATTCTCCCCTAAAAACTGTCTACAAACGAAAAGACACAGGTAAGGTGCAGGTCGAACAACATTCGAGACGATCGACAGAATTCAGGACAAAACAGCCCACTTAATTGACACTACACCCAGAAACAGCCACTACTTTCACAACTAACACTGCAAAGCAGCAGTATGTACTATCAACAACGTGTGGAATAGACTGTCAGGAAACAATCTCAGACAGCATCTTCCAAACCCATGCCGACTTCCATCTAGAAGGACAAGGACAGCAGGTACATGGAACAGAATCCCCTGCACGTTCCCTTGGATGAAATTTGATCAAAAAATATAACAAAGATCAGGATGATAGGAATATGGGTAAGTTGTTTCTGGTCAGGTTGCAAAAGAAAGACGTAATTCTTATGCTTGATTTCGATGGATTTAAATGGCAAGGGGAAAAGTCGGGGACCATCGTGGGATGTTGTAAATTGAACCCCCACTGCTCGTGCCACGTTTTTCGCAAAACAGCAGTTCAGTCACCCAAACCACTTAAAACATCAGACAGTCAGTATAAAATCAAAAACCGCTAGAACTCTCTTCATTTGACCTGAATTCAGTTCATGGGTTCAACTCACAGGATAAACAGACTTACCAAAGATACCAACAGCAGTAAGGAAAGGATAGTAAACGTGCTAAAACAGCAGGAGTACACATCGTATTCGATAGTGGACTGTCATCCAATGCTGATTCTCGTGTAGTAGGCAATTTGCGAAGGGAACCTCCTGTTCATCCAGTCTGCTGTACCCCGATTCTGTTCCATTCCTGCAATATTTCAGTGTGTCCTTCTCGGAGTACGATCACTCCACTCCCTCTCTGTTAGAGATGTTGATTCCTGTGCATACCAGAGCTGAGGGCTCCCTCTCATAATATGAGGTCGCAATTTGGAAGGTCTTCCTTAAGAGGAGAAAAGGGGGACTCTCCACAGACACGACGAGGATCCCTGGAGGCTAACATTCATTCAGATCTCTGAACAGTTTCAGTTGACGTATCACAAATCAACATGCGTTGTGCTCAAAGTGGAAGGAGAAAGTTCTCATTCCCTATTGGGATATCCAAACACCAGTCTATTTTTAGAATCACATGCACAGACAGCAGTTCACTCTTGAAAACCTTCCAATTTTGTAATTCTGACTTATTTCTTCTCGATTTACAAAAGGAGTGGTTTTGTGAGAAATCTATTTAACAAGAATAATGCGAGATATAAATCAGGCAATTCAATATGTTATCAGAGGTAGTGTGCAGAGAGGGACAAGGCCTTATCAATCGAATACAAAGATATTCGTTCACAAAACATACAGTCAGAACATCATAAAGCATATAAAGGGTCTTCTGGCCAACAATGGTTATGTTGACCAACAACCAGCAAACTACATTAATCCCATTTGCACACAACTGGTCCATAGCCTACTGTGCTCCAGCATATTAGTTTTTTCACAATAATGAAACAAGAGGAGGCCATTTGGCCCGTCGACCTTGCTGCAACATTCATTAAGATCATGTTGATGTGTCCACGGTCTCAGTTCCTCTGACCTGCATTGTTGCCATAGCTTTTAATTTCCTAACATGAAAAGATACATCGAACTGTGTCTTGAATATATTTAATGAAGTTGTCTCAACTGCGTCCTTAGTCAGAGGATACCTCAGATTAATTAGTCTTTGGGAAAAGCAGTTCCTCTTCTTCTCTGTCCTAAGCCTACTCCCACTTATATTGAGGTCATTTCCCCCATTCCTAGGCTCACCCAACAGTGGAAACAACTTGCCCGCATCAATCTTAGCTATCCTTTTCATAAATTTATATGTTTCTACAAACCCCCTCTATCTCTTAAATTCGAACGAGTACAAATTCAGCCGGCTCAACTCTCCTCATACAGTAGCTCCCTCATCTAAGGACTCGTTCTCGTTCAGATGATTTATAGATATTGAGAGTACCAGCCTCCACCACCATCTCAGGTCAGGTAGTACATATTTCGACTAGCCCTCTGGGTGAAAGGAAAATTGCCGATCTCTTCTAAAACACGTGCTGCTCAGATTAAACTAATGACCTCTGGTCTTAGATATATGGCATGGCTTGATAATAATGAATATGTTCCAGACCTTTCAGGTAGTAAAAGAAAAATGTAATTAGGGAATTATGATTCAGACTTGAAAGAAGAACAGTAAAGAAAAGTCGTGCAGTGTAGCAATTTTTGTTAAAAATGTGTTTTTGTTCCTACATTGGATAGGGCATTGCTGCCTCGGCAGTATTTACTGCCCATCCCTAATTGACTAGAGGGCATTTGAGAATCAACCACTTTGTTGTCGGTCTGGTATCACATGAAGGCCAGACCAGGTAAGGATGGCAGTTTCAACTTCTGAAGGATATTAGTAAACCAGATGGGTTTTCTTACCGACAATCCACAATGGATTCATGGTCATTGTTAGTCTCTTAATTCGATTTTGGTTTCTGTGGCGTGCTTTAGAACGAAGTGGCAACCACGTCATCTATGAGACTGATGTGGACTACATTTTTCCCAATGAATGTAACTCCAAAGATTTGGGATCAGATTGCTACGTAGCTGATGCGTGCCTACCACTGGGCAGGTTTTGACCAATCTTCTCCCAGAGTAGAACCCAGACTAAAAATCAGAAAGGAACACCGACGCACACTGAATAATTAAAGCGGTAAAAGCATAACAGGTCAGGCAGTGTCCCAGAAGCAGGAGAGTCGATGTTTAGGGCATAAGCCCTTCATGAAGAATTTAGGCGTTAAAAGAGGGCTCTCGGAAACGTAGCTGGAAAGTTGATATGTGGGTGCAGGTAGGGTAATTGCGATATGTCAATGGGCAAATAGCTAGGAAGGAAGATGGACTGTTCGGATAGGTCAAGAGGGCGGTGCAGAGTTGGAGGGTTGGATATAGGAAGAGGTGGTTGGAGGGGAGATTTGTAAACTAGTGAAGTGGATGTTGATGCCGTATACTGAAGGGTCCCAAAGTGGATTATGAGGCGTTCTTCCTTCAATCATCGGATGGCTTGACTTGGAGGTTGAGGAGGCCCAGGACCTGTGTACCCTTGGTGGGAGAGGGATTTGATTTGGTCGGCCCAGGTTATTTTGTTCTTGGGTTTTTTTGAAAGAGAGTTTGTAAAGCCAGAGGTGGTGAGGGGGCTGGGAAGATTGTAATTTAGCAATGGCCCTCAATGTTACGCCGACCTGTGAACTAATCCAAGCCCATCCCCTATACTATCACATCATCCTCCATATGCTTTTTTAGATTAGTTTACAATACAGTGTGGAAACAGGCCCTTTGGCCAAACAAGTCCACACCGACCCGCCGAAGTGCAATCCACCCATACCCCTACATGTACCCCTTACCTAACACTACGGGCAATTTAGCATGGTCAACTCATCTGACCTGCACATCTTTGGACTGTGGGAGGAAACCGGAGCACCCGGAGGAAACCCACGCAGACACGTGGAGAACGTGCAAACTCCACACAGTCAGTCGCCTGAGGCGGGAATTGAACCCGGGTCTCCGGCGCTGTGAGGCAGCAGTGCTAATCACAGTGCCACCGTGCTTATCCAATGACTGTTTAAATGTCCCTAATGTGTCTGAGTTAACTACATTAGCAGGCAGGGCATTCCACGCCTTTACTACTCTCTGAAAGAAGAACCTGCCTCTGACATCTGTCTCAAGTCTTTCACTCCTCAATTTCAAGCTATGCCCTCTCGTACAAACCGACGTCATCATCCGAGGTCAAACACTCTCAATGTCCACCTTATCTAATCCTCTGATCATCTTGATGTCTCTATTAAATCCCCTGTCTGAAGTTTCTTTACGAGTTGTTCACTCCTGCCTGAAAGAATCTGTGTTTCCATTTACCAATTTGCCAAGAGATACGTTTATGGCATGTTACTGGATGAGAACACTTCCTTAGTCAAGTTGCTGTATCAGGTGGACTACGTTTTCCAGTCGTTAAGCATTCTAAATTCAGTTTTCTTTTGTTCGTGTTTAATTTGCAGTATTTAAATAAATTCTCTTTTGAATAAATCTGAGCAGTTCGATCAGCTGCATCGCACCTACAATATCCACACCACATCCGCATCATTTTTTTTAAAAAATGTATGGTCTAGACTATTTTCTTAGAATATTTTGAGGGGTTCTAGCCTGGAGCATAGCAGATTGGGTCCCTTGTTGAGAATGATTCTATAATTCCAATTTGGGTTTTGCGATGTTGGGCTCAAAGATGGCGACTGATAGGTGTTGATATGTTTTGTTCCGGATGATGCAATCAGTTAGTGTAAACAGTGCTTGTGTAGTAATGGCTCATTTAGTCACTAAGAGTTTTCTGGCGGTTAGCATAAGTGATTTTGCGGGTTTAACACAAGGTGAGAAAGGCAGAATTGTTAGAATTGGCAGACAAGCAGAAGTTGGCGTTGCCTTCATCTGTGGGGAATGGAGAGATAGTTGCAGAATTAGTTTGGCATTTAAATTTGCTGGAAAAATCACCTCACACTTACCTACATTGAACTCCATTTGCCACTTTTCTGCCCAGCTCTGCAACGTATCTATTTCCCGCTGTAACCTGACACATCCTTCCTCACTGTCAACAACTCCACCGACTTTCGTATCATCCGCAAACTTGCTCCACATCTACCGCTTTCCCCTCATCACCCTCCTTCGTCACCTTTTCAAAGAATTCAATAAGGTTTGTGAGGCACGACCTCCCTTCACAAAACCATGCTGACTATCCTTGAACACATTATTCCTTTCCAGATGTTCATAAATCCTATCCCTTACAATTCTCTCTAAGATTTTGCCCACAACAGAAGTGAGACTCACTGGCCTATAGTTACTAGGGTTATCCCTACTCCCCTTCTTGAACAAGGGAACCACATTTGCTATCCTCCAGTCTTCTGGCACTATTCCTGTAGACAACGAGGACATAAAAATCAAGGCCAGTGGTTCTGCAATCTCCTCCCTTGCTTCCCAGAGAATCCTAGGATAAATGCCATCAGGCCCAGGGGACTTATCTATTTTCACCCTTTCCAGAGTTTCCAACATACCTCAAAGCCATCCATTCTAATTAATTGTGACTCAGTATTCATATCGGCAACAATGTCCTGTTCCTGAGTGAATACTGACGAAATTTATTCATTCAGTGTCTACCCAATCTCCTCCGCCTCCACACGCAACTTCCCACTACTATCCTTGGCTTATGCCCGAAACGTCGATTCTCCTGTTCCCTGGATGCTGCCTGACCTGCTGCGCTTTTCCAGCAACACATTTTCTGCTCTGATCACCAGCATCTGCAGACCTCACTTTCTCCTCAAAAATTATTTTATTCCTGACATACCTATAGAAAACCTTAGGGTTTTCCGTAATCCTACCAACTAAGGGCTTTTCATGTCCCCTCCTTGCTGCTCTTCGCTCTCTCTTCAGATCCTTCCTGGGTACCTTATAACTCTCAATCGCCCCAATTGAACCTTCACGCCTCATAGGCCGCTCTCTTCCATTTAACAAGGGACTCCAATTCCTTATTAAACCACCGCTCCCTCACTCGACCCTTTCCTCCCTGCCTGACAGGTACGTACTTATCAAGGACGCTCAATAGTTGCTCCTTGAACAAGCTGCACATATCAATTGTGCCCATGCCTTGAAGCCTACTTTTCCAAGCCACGCATCCTCGGTCGTGCCTCACCTCATCATAATTTCCCCGCCCCCAGCTATAACTCTTGCCCTGCAGTGCACACTTATCCCTCTCCATCACTAGAGTAAAAGTCACCGAATTGTGGTCACTGTCCCCAAAATGCTCTCCTCCCTCCAATTCTAACACCTGGCCTGGCTCGTTACCCAGAACCAAATCCAGTATGGCCTCACCTCTTGTTGGCCTGTCTGCATATTGTGTCAGGAAACCCTCCTGCACACATTGGACAAACACCGACCCATCTAACGAACTCGAGCTATAGCTTTCCCAGTCAATATCTGGAAAGTTAAAGTCCCCCATAACAACTGCTCTATTACTTTCACTCTTCTCCTGAATCATCCTCGCAATTCTTTCTTCTACGTCTCTAGGACTATTAGGAGGCCTGTAGAAAACTCCTAACAGGGTGACCTCACCTTTCCTATTCCTAACCTCAGCCCAAACTACATCAGGTGGCGATTCTTCATCCATCGTCCTTTCCACCGCTGCAATACTATTTTTGACAAGCTATTTTGACGTCGAAAAAGGTTCTCATGGTCAACCCTATCTAAACACCTAATCATCTTGTACACCGCTATCAAATCACCCCTAAACCTTCTTTTCTCCAATGAAAACAGCCCCAAGTGCCTCAGCCTTTCCTCATACGATCTTCCTACCATACCAGGCAACATCCTGGTAAACCTCCTCTGCACCCGTTCCAGTGCCTCCACATCCTTCCTATAGTATGGCGAACAAAACTGCACACAATACTCCAGATGCGGCCGCACCAGAGTCTTATACAACTGCAACATGACCTCAGGGCTCCGGAACTCAATTCCTCTACCAATAAAAGCCAGTACACCATATGCCTTCATTACCGCACTATTTACCTGGGTGGCAACTTTCAGAGATCTTTGTACATGGACACCAAGATCCCTCTGCTCACCCACACTACCAAGTATCCGACCATTAGCCCAGTACCCCATCTTTTTGTTACTCTTACCAAAGTGAATCACCTCACACTTACCTACATTGAACTCCATTTGCCACCTTTCTGCCCAGCTCTGCAACTTATCTATATCCCGCTGTAACCTGACACATCCTTCCTCACTGTCAACGACTCCACCGACTTTCGTATCATCCGCAAACTTGCTTACCCAACCTTCTAGCCCCTCCTCTAGGTCATTTATAAAAATGACAAACAGCAATGGTCCCAAAACAGATTCTTGCGGAACACCAAGGGATTGCCAATGGATATTGACAGGAAACAAAACTGGGCTGAGAAGTGGCAGGTGGAGTTGGGAACAGTACCTTCCTGATCCAAATCACACACAGAGGTATTCCAAATCTTCGCTCTCTCAACACAGTGACAGCTCTCCCAAACTATATTACATACTGAGTGCCCCATACTCATTCTCTGTTCCCACAATGACAGCTCCCCCAATGAATATTACTCTCTCGGTTCCCCACACTTTTACCACGTTGAAAGCAACATGTTGATTTATATTACACACTGATTGCCGCCACCTGCCTGTCTGTTAACCCAGTCACAGCTCTGTCTGGTCCATATGAGTTTCTGAGTGACACCCTGTTACCACAGTGACAGCTGCCCCAGTGAATATTACTCAGGTAGTGCCACATGCACATTCCCTGTTACTACACTGTCAGTTCCCTCCTGATCTATCTCACACAATGAGTGACTGCACATAACATCTTTATGACCAGAATGACAGTCCCCTTCAGATCTATATTACATCCTGAGTGACTCCACACCCCCTCTCTGTTGCTGCGGCGACACTTACCCACATGTGTATAACACACGGAATGACCCTGCACTCCCCCTTTGTTAGCACTCAGACAGCTCTTTTCAGATCTATATTAGACACACAGTTATTCCACATCTCCACACAATTAGCACAGTGACAGCTCCCCCAATGAATATTACTCAGTGTACCCCACACCCACTCTCGGTTACCACAGTGACAGCTTGGTCCTGATCTGCTACCACGGTGATTACTCTCTCTGAGCTATTTTACACACAGTGTTATTCAAACCCCCCTTCTCTTACCACCATGACAGCTCCCTCCTGACCTACATTACTTACAATGTATCCCTCCAATCACTCTATGTTACCATAGTGTCAGCTCGCTCCTGATCGAATTTACAAACTGATTGTCTTCACAACTGCTCTCTGTTAACCAAGTGACAACTTTCTCCTGACCTGTATTACAGAATGAGTGACTCCACATCGCTTCTCTAATAACAAAGTGATAGCTTCCACCTGATCGGTATTACACACTCAGTAATATTATAGTCCCTCTCTCTCCTACCACCGTAACATCTCCCCTCCTGATCTAAGTTACTACAGTGAAAATTCTAGACACTCTCAGTTTTCGACGTTCTCATCCTTTAATGCATTGAAGAAGTGAAGTGAAGGGATATTTCAGAGCTTTTCCAAACTGCTGTCTAAAATTTCTCTGAATCACACAATAAAAAATAGAATTAGTGCAGCAACTCATGATTTGTAGCATGAAGCCTAGTTCACGTGCAAAACCATCGTTCGAAGTTCGATAGAACCATTTCCTTAATCGGTACCATATGCAATAAACTGTTAACGTTGACCATAGGACGATGAAATTGGCTGAGATTGTAAAGATCAGAATAACTGACTTCCTGCGTCTCTGCATCTCTGGGTCTCTTGAACACTCCAAGGAACTGTTGGAAAATAGTCTTCTGCGGCTTCTGCTTGTGAGTAAAATGTGTCTGACAATGAAAGCATTGAACAACAGAATCAAACGAAATGGGCACCCAGGAGTTAGGATGTATTGTAGAAACTCAAGAGCTCCCCAAAATCGAGAATAGACGATCTTCAATCTTACAACACAGAACCAAGGAGTGTTCCACAGTCGATACTTGCTCGTGAACATAAAAAACCAGAATACATTCTCTATGCAGCTTAGCGCAGTCACTGTTCCAAGGACGACAAGTGTCATTTTATTCGTGAAATATTTACTTTGAAGTTTGTGACAAGAAATTGCCACAAATCGATCCAATGTGAATGCGACGGTGAACCAGACAGAACAGTCAGAAATTGTGTTCAGGAGAACTGCATGAATGTTGCAAATGGGGATGGAAATCATGAAATAAAACTGTTCCTGGAAAACAATCGGAATGTGCCTCAATATCAGATCAAAAATAACGACGAGTAGATCCGCCACTGCCATGGACAACAGGTAATGAGTGATGCTTTTGGAGAAACTGCACTTCTTTTGACAGAGTATTACAATTGTCAGTCCATTCACTTTGAGGAAGAGAAAGAAATGTTATGGAAATAATATTACTTAGCTGCGGGTAATATTGACATTATTGCTAAATTGACTCTTTATGTTCCTCACATTTGGTTTGAAAATTTGAGGTGACGTTGAGAATCGAAACTTGAACGTTGCACAGCAGCCTGTTTGAATTTCTGACAAGGGAAGAGCACGTAAACTGGTATTTGCATAAGGGAACTGGTCTGGAAAGATAATTACAGATGAATTATTGTTCTAAGAAGACTGCAAATATTTCAGCACGGGTATGAGTTAGGTTTAAGGTCTGACTAACAATTAAATGTTCGATTAGTCAATCGTGGGAGGCTGGTCCCAAAAGGCCAACCACAGCGAATGTTGAAAATGAGAAGGATGCTGTGGAATAAATCGTGCTTGGGTGGGTTTTTCAAATCACCGTCGGCGTGAATGGAAGCTGGTAGACTAGTGAGCTGTGTTTGAGCTTCATAAACAATCTCTTCAGCTCAACTCTTTCATGGTGACCAGATTTCCGAAACTCGAATAGTCTGATTTTCCTCCATTAAATACGTATCCCCTAAACCCTTTCTATTCATATAACTGCTTAAATGTCTTTAAGATATTTCAACTTTACTCACCCCTACCACTTCACCTGGCAGCTCATTCCATTTATGCACCACCCTCTGTATAAATAAAAGTGTGCCTCTCACGTCTCTTCTAAATCCTTCCCTCTCAGTTGAACCCGTGTCCTCTAGTTTTCGTTTTTCACTATATTAACTATGTAGGTTCTGCCACAGTTAGTTTGACTGAAATCAGAGTGGAGAGCACCCCACTGTCTGCATCAACAATGATGACAGAGACATAGTCAAGAGCGTCAATATTCTTTGATTGTTTATCATGAATAATCTGTCCTTATTCGCCCACTTGGACGCGATGATCAAGGAAATATAACAACAGCTTGAACAGAGGCTAAGTAACTTTTAATGGCCTCCTAATTGCCGGAGGCCCCTTTGCCTGAAAGCGAACTACTCCAATCCACATCTGAAATGTCCTGCCTACTTCTGTCGAAATGCGACTTTGCCCACTTTGGAATTTGAACC
>NC_057758.1:1072705-1189705 GCF_004010195.1 Chiloscyllium plagiosum
TTTAGCAAATTGAATAAGAGATTGGCTAGCTGAAAGACGAAAGATGATGGTAGTTGATAGGAAATGTTCATCCTGGAGTTCAGTTGCCAGCAGTCTACCCGAAGGATCTGTTTTAGAGCGACTGCCGTTTTCCATTTTAATAAATGACGTGGGTGAGGGCGAAGAAGGATGGGTTAGTAAATTTGCAGATCACACTAAGGTGGTAGAGGTGTGGATAGTGCCAAAGGATGTTATGGGTTACAGAGAGACATAGATAAGCTACAGAGCTGAGCTGAGAGGTGGATAATGGAGCTAGGTGTGTGAGGTGATTCCCTTTGGAAAGAGCGCCAGGGCTAAAGAGCCAGTGGTAAGTTTCTTGGTAGTGTAGTTTAGCAGAGAGATCTCGATGTCCACGTACATAGATTCCTGAAAGTTACCACTCAGGCTTTTTGTATTGTTAAAAGGAATATGGTGTGCTAGCTTGTTTTAGTTGAGAAATTGAGTGTGAGAGCCATGAGGTCATGATGCAGCTGTAGAAACTCAGTAGTGACCACACTTGGTTTATTGTATACAGTTCTGGTCACCGCATTATAGGAACGATGTGGAAGCTTTGGAAAGGATACAGAGGAGATTCACCAGGATGTTGCCTGGTTTGGGGAGAATGTGTGAGGAAAGGCTCAGGGACCTGAGGCTGTGTTCGTTCGGTAGAAGACGTGTAAGAGGTGACTTATTTGAGCCATATAAGATAATAAGTGTGTTAGATAAGGTGGACAGTAGGAGACGTTTTTCTCGGATAATGATGGCTAGCACAAAGAGACATTACTTTAAATTGAGGGATGATAGATGTCGGACTGATTTCGCAGTTAGTTCCTTTACTCAGATAGTAGTAAGGGCGTGGAATGTACTGTCTGGAACTGTAGTATACTCGCCAAATTTAAGCACATTTAAATTTTCATTGTATAGACATATGCATGAAAATGAAATAGTGCAGTCTAGATAGGCTTCAGATTGCTTCCACAGGTCGGCCCAGCACCGAGGGTCGAAGGGCCAATACTGCGCTGCAATGTTCTATGCTATTCATCCGATATGGACAGGCAGAGAGAATACGATGGTCAAGATGAAGACCATCAAGTTGAATTGAGTTGCAGAGAATATAAAGTGTATTTGCTCTTTATTCATGGAATGACGGTGGCACTAACTGGGCCAGCATTTATTGGCCATCACTAAATGCCCAAATGGTAATTAGGCAGCATCCAAAGTCTCGAAATTGAATGTACATAATGGATCAAGTCTGGTTTACTGAATCGATACAAGGGCATTGTTTTAATGGTCGCACATTTTCGCTTTAAGCAATGATCAAAATACATTTGCAACCCGATTTAGGACAACAAAAGAATACCTAGGGAGAATAGTAGGAGCACTGAAGGGTAAAGGAGAGAACTTAATCTTGCAGGCAGAGGACGTGGATGAGATCCGAAATGAGTAATTTGAATTCACCCAGGAGATGGATATGGAGGTTGGTGAGATATGTGTGGAGCATGCTAAAATACTAGAAAGAAGTCGTGTTCGGTCTTCTGAAGAGCATTAAGGTGGAAAAGCCCCCAGGGCCTGACAGTATCTCAACTAAGTTCTTGACAGAGGCAGGAGAGGACATTATTGTCTTTTCCGAGATCTTTGTATCCAAAATAAGTACTGGAAGAGTCCTGGAGGACTAACGAGTAGCTAATGTTGTTCTGCGATTCAAGACGGGGTATCGTGATAATCCAGGAAACTGTAGACTGGTGAGACCCACATTCGTAGTTAAAAAGCTATTGGAGACAATTCTTAGGAATACGATTTGCACTCAGTTAGAACAGCATTGCAGATTTAAGGACAGTTAGTAAGATTTAGTGTGGCTTAAGCCATGCCTTACCGACATGATTCAAATTTTCAAGGAAGTGATGAAGGTAATCAGTGAGGAGAGAGCAGTGGATATTGCCTACATGGATTTCAGTAAGGCTCTCAACAACGTCCCTCATGGTAAGCTCACCTAGGTGGCTAGGATTCATGGTGATTCCGACTCTTGGAATCTGAATTGCTTTGCCCATAAGAGGCACAGGATAGTGGCGGAGGGTTTTTTTTTAGGCTGCAAGTCAATGACTCGTGGTATTCTGCAGCCTCTGCTATTTGTGATATAAAAATTATTTGGCTGAAAATGCAACTGGGTGGGTTAGTAAGTTTGCAGACGACACAAAGATTGGTGGAGTTGACGGTGGCATGGAAGGCTGTGAATGACACAGTGGGAGGTCAATCAGTTGCAGGTATAGCGGACAAATGGCAGATGGAAGTTAATCCGTCTAAGTGTGTGGTGTTGCACTTTGAGAGATCAAATTTCAGGACAAAATACTGTTAATGGTAGGACACTGAAAAACATTGATGTATAGAGGGATGTTTGGGTTCAAGTCCATAGCTCCCTGAAAATGTTGAGACAGATAGGAAGGGTGGTAAAGGAAGCATATAGCATGCTTTTCTTTATTGGTGTTAGAGTCGAGTACAAGAGTCAGGGTTACATGTTGCACCTGCAACACACTTTGATCCTGTCTCACTTCGAGTATTGTGATCAGTTCTTGTCACAACATTATAGCAAAGGTGTGAAAACTTTGGAGAGAGTGCAGAAGAGTTTTCCCAGAATGCTGTATGAATTCGATAACACAGGCAATAAAAAAAGGCTATGTTGCTTTCTCAAGAGGGATAGATGCTGAGGAGTGCCCTGATAGAAATGCATAAAGTGATCAGACACATTGATAATGTTAACTGTCAGAATATTTGTCCAGAGGTGAAATGTCTGAAACTAAAGGGCATGCATTTAATGTGAGGGGGGGGGGGGGAGTTAATGGCAATGTGAGGGGCACTTTTTTGCACGGAGAGTGGCAGACGTGTGGAGCATGCTACCAGGGGTAGTAGAGGAGGTTGATGTGATAGTGGTGTTAAAGAGACTTTTAGACAAATATATGAAAAAGGCAAAAAAAAGGATAAATATGGACTAAAGGCAGGCAGAGGTGATTAGTTCAGTTTGGCTTCATTTTGCAACATCATGAGCGAATTTGCAACATCATTACCTGTGCTGTACAGTTTTATGCTCTGTGATATATATCTTACAATGACAAGATGTGAACCACACTTAAGTAGAAGCGATTTTTACAATGATTGATATACATTAGAAATTCAAATGCTGGTATAACAGGCAGAAGGCCGAAATGACTATGGATACTGGAATTCTCAAACAAAAACAGGAAAATCTCAGTAGGTCTTGTAATAGATGTGAAAAATCAGAGTTAATATTTTGGTTTCAGTGACTTTTCTTTGGAACTGCTGGTAGCTCGAAAATGATTGGTTTTGAAACAGAAGATGGAGGAGAAGAGTAAGCTTTAAGTGGAGAGAAAGAAAAGGAGAGAAAAAGAGTTGCATGGAAAAATGAGTTGTTATACGTCAATCTGGAAGAATCAATAGATGGAAATTTGATCTATTAGTGGCTCACAAACGGTACTGTGTTTGAACAGTCCATGTGATGAAAAGGCCTGGGGAGTTGGAGTTGGGGAAAACATGGGGAAGGACGCACAATCCCTAAAATTCTTGAACTTTGTATTATGCCTGGAAGGGTGCAGGATTCCCATGGGGAAATAGAGCCCCTGTTCTTTTAGGTTGTCTTGAGTTTTGCTGGAGAAGTGCAGCAAATCTGATGCAGAGACATTGGCCAGAGAACATGGTCGCGGATTTCAAGTGGCAAGCAGCAAGAAATGCACCTTCATCTTTGGGGGCTAGAACATCAATGGTCTCAAAACCATCACCCAGTCTGCACATTGTTACCCCGATGTACAGGAAACCACATTGTGAGCAGTGAATACAGTGATTGACTGAAATATAGTTGAAACCCTGAATCACCTGGAAGGTGTGTCTCGGTCCTCAGATCAGGAGGGACGAAGTCAACATACAGGTGTTACACACTCTGCAATTGTCGATGAAGGTGCTGTGAGGCCACGAATGCATATTTGGAATAAAGAAGCAGTTTGCAAAGTTATCCTCGACGGAACAGTTGCGAATATTTCACAAGGCTGGGGAGGAGAATATGTGATTAGCAGTGACATACTGCCGGAGGTAATGGACATGCCAGCTGATGAACGCATGCTCGTAGGATTTTAGTTGCGGTTAAGGAGTTCTCTATTGCAGCTGTGGAAGGGAAAGGTGGGCATAAGCGATGAAGGACGGGAGACGGATCAGATGTGGCGAGAATCCTGGCAACTGCGCTACTGGGGGTTCGTCGATTGAACAAGAAGGTGCACATTTCGAATCTCCAATTATCGAAGCTTGCATTATTAGAACAGATGTGGCAGAAACAGAAAAATTGAAAGACTGGCTTGGAGTCATTACAGAAAACAAGGTGTGAGAATGTCTATTCAAGATAACTGTTGCCGTAGTTTTTTTGCAGTGGATTTTGGTGGCTAACCTATCCCCAAAAATGGTTACAGAAATGTCGAGGACAGAAAAACATCGAGAGAAAAAAACGAATAGCAGCTGATGGTATCCAAAGAAGATTGGAAGGAGGATGGACGAACACCACAAGCCAGGCAGGATGAGAAAGTCTAGAACTCGTTGTTTCGGGTGTAACGCTTCTTCACAAAGCGAAAGGAGAAATCCGAGATGGACTTGGTGAAAGTGAGAACAGGATGGAGCTCACCTTCGTAATGAAGAACGTGACAGGATTTAAAAGGATATTCTTTTAGGATAAGGACGACCTCATCTAGGGGTAACAGTGTGTTGGTGGATGACAACAGTTCACTTCTTTTCCAAAAGGAACTGCACAGTCCTAATGCCATCCCGATCGGTTTGGGCGGGGGGTGGGGCTGGGGGTGTACGTATAAGGGAATTGCAAGTCTACAGTACAGAGGAGGCGACTGGAAACTGCATACTGGAAACTGGCGAAACTGATGTCAAGTGACAGAGGAGTGGAAGATTTTAAACAGGAAGAAACTAAACAAGGGGAAAAAATCAAGTTGACGACGTAACACGAGATGTGAGGCAAGAACATGCAGAAACAACAGGTTTGCCCTGGTAGCACCGTTTGTGCATTTTGAGAAGGAGGTAGAAGCGGACTGCAGATGGGCATTCGATGGGCAATCACCAGATAAAATAAAATTAGAGAAAAATGGCAACACATTGGACTGATGTTCCATGTTGTGATCATGATCCATGGGGAGATCAGATGAAATATTTGAGAGGTGGCACGCAGATTCTGCAATAATGAAGTCAATATTCCAGACAACAACAGCAGCAATCTTGCCAGCAATCTTGGCAGCAGGCTTAATGAAGAAGTTGTAGCTGAGAGCACTGAGTGCAATCATTTCAAAATGAGGTAGGTTGGAATGGGGAAGAGGAATTGAGGTGATAAATGTTATAACAACATATCGTAATGAAGGGATCAAATCCAGGTAAAAGACCAGAGCCATGGAGAGCATTGGAAGGAGAGTGTTGGATGCGGGTGATCGGGTCTGCAGAATGGAAAGAGGATGTTTATCAAATGAAATGAACAAGGAGTTGAAACGGTGCCATACGTTTCATTGAGGACTATGGCATGGCAGAGTTCATGTGTGAACATACTGAATTTATATGAAGCCTTTTGCAAATACAAACTGTGGTAACATGAATAATGGAGATGAAGCAGCCAACAAGATGAAGAAGATACATAAACAGAGCAACACTGGAAGCAAAACGGCTGACTCAAACGGTGTCGGAACAATTGAGTTTGTTAATAAACTCAAACGATACTGTCACAGATTACAGAGGGAAGCAAGCGAGCCTTAACACATTTTTTTGCTGCATCCCTGAAAATGAGGTCCTGGTGTACTGGCGAATTGCTAATGCAATTCCCCTTGTTTCAGAATGGTAGCAGGGATAATCCAGTTAATTGTGAGTCTTATGTCAGTGGTGCGGAAGCTGCTGGAGAAAATACTGTGGGATAGGATGGATTCCCTTTTGTAAGGAAATGGGCTTTTCAGTGATAGGAAGCATGATTATGTGCAGGGAATGTCATGTATTACCAAGTGAACAGAAGTCTTTGGCGAAGCGACAAAATTGATTAATGAGGGAGAGGCTGGAGATATCATATACATGAACTTCAGTAAGGCGTTTGATAAGGTTGATAGAGAAGGTGGAGTCGCATGAGCTGTCTGGGGTACTAGCCAGATAGCTAAAGAACAGACTGGGAAACAGGAGACAGGGAGTAGAACTGCAATAGAGCTTTTCAAAATGGAGACCTGTGACCAGTGAGTTTCATAGGGATCCGTGCCGGGGCCAGTGTTATTTGTGATATATATATAAACGATTTGGAGGAAGGTTTGGGTACCTAATTAGCAAGTTTGCAGGTGAGACCAGGATTGTTAGAGTAACGCATAATGAAGGGTACGATCAGAGAATACAGCAAAACATAGATCAATTAGAGACCTGGGCAGAGAAATGGCAGATGAAATTCAATCCAGACAAATGTAAGGTATTTTGGAATGGCAGATGAAATTCATTCCAGACAAATGTATTTTGGAAGATCCAATTCAAAAGCAAAATATACAGTGAGAGGCGAACTGGCTGTTGGAAAGTAGCTGGAAAAGTAGATGAAGATGGGCTTGAAAATAGGAGGGAGAGGAGGATGGAGCAGATATTTGGAAAGGAAGATGGACAAGTAGGGCCATTCAAACGGACAAGTGGAAGTGGAGTAGATAGGGTGGAGTAGATAGGTGGGAAGAAAGATGGTGGGAAGCGTCATTCCTAAAGAGGAGGACATGCCCAAAATGTCGGTTCTGCTGCTCCGCTGTTGCTGCCTGACAGGCTGTGCTTTTCCAGCATCACACTCTTTGACTCTAAGCTCTAGCTTCTCCAGTCCTCACTTTCTCTGAACTGAGCAGTAAATGGAAAAAGCCCTGGGGAAAATTGATGTCCAAGTAGATCTTGGTGTTCAGGTCCATTGTGCCTTGAAGATTGGTACGTAAGTCAAATGAGTTGGAAAGAAGTCGTACAGCATGTTTTCGTTCATCGGGCGTGTTATGAATTTGTATGCGTGTACTGTACCTTTAAGAGAGTTGAAAAGCCAGCACGACACTCCTGTGGCTCACTGTAAGCATAAAGTGCGCTTCAAAAAGTTGAAAATGCAACATTTGGCTTTAAGAAAAATACCTGAGTTGAGTTTCTCTGTTACACAACAATTCCAATTGAGCCAATCAGTTTAAATTATGCCCCAAAGACTAAAGCCCATTCGAATTTGAATTTCACTGTTTTGACGACATCGATACAATGAAACGATCTTATGTTTTGTGATACAAAAATCAGACATTTGGAACAGTTAACCAGAGGACAAAGAGTACCTACAGGCTGCCCACAGACGCTTTCTGAATGCTTACTTTTCATATGAAACCTGTGCAGCAGAAGACTAAAGAAAAGATGACTAGCGAAAATCTGCAGAGGAAGATAAAAGGGGAAAACCGACAGCTTGCTTGGTTTGAAATTTGTTTCTTTTTTGTAAATCTTAATCCTGGTTTAATCGGATGTTGTTGTCGAGTGGGAGGTAGTTAAATCACTCAAATGAAGGAGACTTACAGTGCCGATAGTTGTTGAGTGTTCTCTTTATTTTTAATTAAAGAACAATTTGTTAGCTGCTTTCTTGAAATAGTGGAATTTGGATAGTTGTTTGTCGCTCATACTTTAACAGATTTCAAGGCGAGGTGAGCTTTTCTGTGTGTCTGGTTTGAATTGACAGAGAGTTTACCCTGTGTCAGGACAGTTTCAGTGCTCAGGTCCGTGTTTTGGACAGGTTTAAAGAGATCCTGCCTAAAATGTGGACAGACTGAAATAGATTTGTGATATGAGAAAAACCCCACATATTTAAACACTTGCTGGTTAGTGTCATATACGTTTAAATAAGACGGACGTGCGACTATTCGTTTAATTTAGCATAGTTGTGTTTGGTTCAACTCGAAGTGGTTAAATGGCTCTTCATATTGCTAAAGAGGTTCTGGAGTTTGAAGATAATACCCAAATTTGCCAAGAAAGTTTAGAAAGAGAAGAAAAAAACTCTTTGTTTTAGCAAAGATGATGGAATTGGATTTAAACAAGGGCAAAAATAAAGGTGAAATTATGAGGCTCACTTAGGTGTGTCAGAGAAACAGGTAAGTGCCTTAGAGTTAGAAAAACGTAATTTCACTGAGGAAAATGGGGTGAGAAGATAAACAAAGAGAGAGACGAAAGAGAGAGGGAGAGACAAAAATCAAGAGAGGAAAGAGTGGGAGAAAGGAAAAAAGAAAGAGAGAGAAATTTCGTAGCTATGCATGGAGAAAGAGCAAGAGAATGACAAAAAGGGAGAGCGAAAAAGAAAGGCACTTTGTACTTGAGAAGTTGTGTCTTCTTCAGGAAAGTCAGTTAACTGGATGGAGATAAAAAAGAGAAGGTAATGGTGGGGGTTAAGAGATTATGAAATGGTCAGACAGGCCATATTAAGTGCTTTATGAATTGGTACGAGAAGCGTATAGACAGCGGTTCCGAAACATAATGAAGGAACCTGGTAGGACTTAGGTTGAGTCCGAAAGAATTAAACATCGTCATTTTGATGGATGGGTGCTGGCCTTAAAAATAGAAAAGGCCTATGAGGCCCAAAGAGAGTATTCTGCTGCAGGACTTTAATAACTCATTTCCAGAGCTGATAAGAATTCACGTGGATGACCAGAAAGTTCAGGAAACGAGAAGAGCAACAGAGTTGGCAGATGAAAACATGTTGCTGCAAAAGACTGCCTTCCGGTCTATATTTCATCCTGTGAGAGATGGAAATTGTGAGAAAGGGAGATTCTAACTACGAAGCAAATAGTAAAGAACAGTGGTAATTGTTTAACGCAAATTTAAAAAAATACGCCGAAGAGGGTGGAAAGGGCCCTGAAAGGCCTGGTGTGTCTTCAATGCAATGGCTTGGGCCACAGAAAATGACAGTGTCGGTGGTTTAAGAAGGGCACTGGGAAAGGGTGTTTTCAATGTCAGAAAGTGGGACACGTAAAGTCACAGACATTAAAGAAAGGCGCTGTGGAAAAAAAATGTGGGAAAAGAAACTAAGCCAGTGGCATAAGTGATAGCACTACTCGATAAAGAAAAACAAAAAGTCAAGGTGCTGCAGGATAGTGCACTGCCGAGTGGGAGGTACATAAGTCACTCAACTGAAGGAGGCTTACAGTGCGGATAGTTGTTCAATGTTCTCTTTATTTTTAATGAAAGAACAAATTGTTAGCTGCTTTCTTTAAATAGTGGAACTTGGGTAGTTCTTTGTCGATCATTCTTTAACAGATTTCGAGGCGAGGTTAGTGCCTGATCTCTAGAAGGAAGTTACTTCCGAGTGTAAAGTTTGCTCATAAAGAGCAGGGAGAGAAGGGCAAGAAGTTATAGTTAGAGAGCTACAGGATTTAACCAATCTCGAGAGTCAGAGAGTCATAGAGACGTACAGCATGGAAACAGACCCTTCTGTCCAATCCGTCCATTCCGACCAGATATCTCAACCCAATCTAGTTCCACCTGCCAGCACCCGACCCATATCTCCCCAAACACTTCCTATTCATATACCCATTTAAAATATTGCAATTGTACCAGCCTCCACCACTTCCTCTGGCAGCTCATTCCACACCCGTACCACCCTCTGCGTGAAGAATTTGCCCCATAGGTCTCTTTTATATGTTTCCCCTCTCATCTTAAACCTCTAGTTCTGGACTCTCCGACCCCAGGGATAAGACTTTGTCTATTTATTCTAACTATGCCCCACATAAATTTGTTAACCTCTATAATGTCATCCTTCAGCCTCTGACGCTCCAGGGAAAACAGCCCCAGCCTATTCAGCCTCTCCCGATAGCTCAAATCTCCCAACCCTGGCATCCTTGTATATACTTTCTGAACCCTTTCAAGTTTCACATCATCTTTCTGATAGAAAGGAGACCAGAATTGCATGCAATATTCCAACAGTGGCATAACCAATATCCTGTAAGCCACAACATGACCTCCCAACTCCTGTACTCAATACTCTGACCAATAAAGGAAAGCATACCAAACGCCTTCTTCACTATCATGGGAGGCACGGTGGCACAGTGGTTAGCACTGCTGCCTCACAGCGCCAGAGACCCGCGTTCATTCCCACCTTAGGCGACTGACTGTGTGGAGTTTTCACATTCTCCCTATGTCTGCGTGGGTTTCCTCCCACAGTCAAAACAAATGTGCATGTTAGGTGAATTGGTCAAGCTAAATTCCATAGTGTTAGGTGTAAGGGAATGGGTCTGGGTGGATGGCGGGTCGGTGTGGACCTGTTGGGCCGAAGGGCCTGTTTCCACACTTATAGTAATCTAATCTATCCTATCTACCTGCGACTCCACTTTCAAGGAACTATGAACCTGCACTCCAAGGTCTCTTTGTTCAGCAACACTCCCTAGGACCTTGTTATTAAGTGTGTAAGTCCTGCTAAGATTTGCTTTCAGAAAATGCAGCACCTCGCATTTATCTGAATTAAACTCCATCCTTCACTACACAGCCCATTGTCCTATCTCATCAAGATCCTATTTCAATCTGAGGTAACCCTCTTCGCTGTCAACTACACCTCCAATTTTGGTGTCATTGCAAACTTACTAACTGTACCTCTTATGCTCGCATCCAAATCCTTTATGTAAGTTACACACATTAGAGG
The DNA here is from genome assembly GCF_004010195.1 of Chiloscyllium plagiosum. Taxonomy (NCBI): domain Eukaryota; kingdom Metazoa; phylum Chordata; class Chondrichthyes; order Orectolobiformes; family Hemiscylliidae; genus Chiloscyllium; species Chiloscyllium plagiosum. The sequence goes on from NC_057758.1 coordinate 1,083,411, forward strand.
ACCCAGCATTGATTCTTGTTGCACCCCACCCCGGTCACAGGCCTCCAGTGTGATAAACAACACTCTACCACGACCCTCTGTCTCCTTCTTTGAGACAGTTCTGCATCCAAATGGCTAGTTCTCCCTGTATTCCGTGAGACCTAATCTTGTTAACCAATCTCCTATGGGAAAACTTGTCGAATGCCTTACTGAAGTTCACAATGATCATATCTACCACTCTGCCCTCATCAATTCTCTATGTTAATTCATCAAAAAACTCAATCTAAGAGTAAGAAGTGACCGAATTTGCATTCTTTCTGACCTGTTACCCAAGAATGCGTTAATTTGTTGGATAGATGGACAGACATTCATCGTTCCCCTATGTACGATCTGGTTGGAGTGTCAACTCAAGACTGGGGAAGTACCAGTGGTAGCGAATGACCGTGCATCATTTCCAGGAATCCAGTTTGATCTTGGGAATGATTTCGCAGGATCTAAAGTGGGAGTGACAACTCTTGCTGTGGAACAGCGAAAAGAAGACCAGGAAGCTGAGGATTTAAAAGAAATATATTCCGGTATTTTCCCAGACTCTGTAGGGACATGATGCCACTCATTAGTTACATCACGAAGCAAGAACTAAAGAGAAAGATAAAGGAGATGAGGTTCAGTTAGTGGTCACATTGTTTGACATAATGGTGCAGAAAGAAAAAATCTGAACAGACAGAGGGTCAGACATAAGTGCTTCATCCTGATAGATTAATGGACTTGCAACAGAAGGACGAGACAATAAAAAAAGTATATATGTTGAAGCCTACTCCGAAAATGGAAGCAGGGAATATTACCAGAAATTATTATCTGACCAATAGAATCCAAAGACAAAATTGGAGACCACGGTAGGTTAATGGAGAGGAGAATTCGGCTGAAGTGCATCAGATTGTGTGGCCGGTAGCATGCAGACAGGAAGGGTTACATGTAACACGCCAACTGCCTTTGGAGGTCACCTCGTTGTACGGAAAATTTATGCAAAGGTCCAAAAACTTTTCTATTGGCATAGAATGCACAAGGATGTGGTTCACTTTTGCTAACCGTGTCGCACATGCCAAATGATATGTAATCCACAGGCAGTAATAAAAGCAGCACTTTGCTGCCAATTCTCGCATTGGAACAACGTTTTGCACGAGGTACAGTTGACTGCATATGACCCCTCCCGACATCTACATGTGGGAACTAGTCCTTGTTAACTATATTGTATGCATCTACCAGATTTTTGGAGGCAATTCCTTTAATGAATATTAAAGCAAAAAGTCATTAGTAGCTTTCTTCACGTGGCATGTGCTACCCAGAGATATTCAGTCAGACCAAGATTATAATTTTACTGCTCAGCTGTTTGAACAAGTCATGAATAACTCACACGTAGATTAGATTAGATTACTTACAGTGTGGAAACAGGCCCTTTGGCCCAACAAGTCCACACCGACCCGCCGAAGCGTAACCCACCCAGACCTGTTACCCTACATTTACCCGTTCACCTAACACTACTGGCAATTTAGCATGGCCAATTTACTTAACCTGCACATTTTTGGACTGTGGGAGGAAACCAGAGGACCGGGAGGAAACCCACGCAGACACGGGGAGAATGTGCAAACTCCATACAGAGAGTCACCTGAGGCAGGCGACTGAGCAGTTTGAATCAAGTACGTATCATCTTGAATCCCAGGCAGCTTTTAAAAGTTGGCATTAGAGCCAGACGACTATATTGGGACATGCTGTCAGGATTACCCGAATGTTTGGGATAAAGATAATCTCATTTGCTTTATATCCCATTCGAGATGCTCTCAACAAATCATTTACTCCCTTCGAGCTAAAATGCGGACATGAAGTAATCCTTTGAAATGAATTAAAGAGAAATTGACACGACCGAATTGGGAGATCTCATACTGAGATTATTTATCGGAGCTGAGGGAGGGATTAATTTGTGTCGGCGAGTTAGTTAAACGGCACCTCAACAGGGCACAACATACAATGAAGCAGGGACAGTTAAACTCGGACGCTTCCTGTGGGGATGACGTTATTCTGATTGTTACCAGTCATCGGAGATACCTTCAAAACCTGATTAAGTTGTCTCTATCCAATTGATAAAGGGTTGAGTCAGGTGAACTACCTGGCTGGATAGAAAAATATACTGTATCAGTTACATCATGTGAACATGCTGAAACCTTATTATAATGGAGAGAAAGAACTTGAGAAATTGGTGTTAGGAGTAAGGAATCAAATTCAGATGTTGTGGAATTTGATGAGTTTTAAAATATGTTAAACGATGAGGACGTCCTTGAGGAGTGGGAGGGGTTAATAAACTATCTGTCTCAGAAGCAAAGAACATAGTTGAAAGGTTTGCTACAACAGTATGAGGACATATACAGGCACACGATGGGAAGGACTAATGCCATGTTGCATGAAATAGACGTAGGGAATACTGTTCCGATAAAATAAATACCAAAAAAAACTTAATTATTTCAAAGTCAGAAGGAAATGGAGGCGATGCTCAACGAAGATATTGAACCAAGCCAGAGCGAATGGAATTCGCCGATCATGTTATTTCTCAAACCTGAAAGGAATCAATGATTTTTTGTGCCTCTCAGAAGGTCCACACTGCAACAAAAGCAGACTCATACTCAATACAAAGATTGGAGGACTGCATGGAAAAGGTTGGACAAACCAATAACATCACGAAGTTAGATTTACTGCCTGGTTATTAGCAGGAATCTTTATCAGAGCCAAATGGTCTATAACGATCCAAACTTATGCACTTTGGAATGAAGAATGCACATGATGCTTTCCAAAGATTCATGAACCGAGTTGTGGGCTGTTTAACAATCCATGCAGTCGATCCGGATGATGTAGTTATCTTTATTGAGTTCGAGGAAGATCACATGGTACAGTTTGAAGAGTTCTTTGAACGATTATGTGAAGCAAAACTTGTAATGAAGCTAAACAAAACTGAATTCGCCAAAGTAGAGGTGACGTTATTCGTGACATAACAGCCATCATGAAAAGTTGACACCAAGCAATGCAAAGCCAAATGTCATCGAGCGATTTCGAAAACCAACCTCGAAGAAATAGGTGGGCTTTTTCGGACAAAGCAGATTCGACCAGAAGTTTCTTCCAAACTTTAGTAGAGCAGTGGCACCGTTAACAGATTTGCAAAAGAACACACAATTTAGGTGGATGGAACAATGCAAGGAGGCATTTGACAATTTAAAAGCAGTATTTTAAACCCTTCAAAGTTACAATCGATGCCAGTGACATTGGAGTTGGAGTTGTCCATTTACCGTTATATGATTATGGAATTGAAGTGCTTTTCAAAGAATCTTAACACCCACCAGAGAAAAAACTCTGTGTTGGAAAAAGAACAATTGAATTTGGTACTGACCTCACAATATTTTAATGTTTATGTCACGAACAATGCGTCATAGACAGTTGTGTACCTGGATCGTAATTGTCTTATATTTTTGGAACAATCTAAAGACAAAAATATGAGACTAGTTCATGGGAGTTTTATGTAACAGACTTAATTTGCATATCGTGCATACGAATGTGATGCCAGATGCATTCTCGCAAATTTTAAGAATAAAGTATCAATAAGATGGAGTAGACATCAATCTTTTATTTAGTGCCTAACATCGCACCTTTCAGAGAGATTGAAAACTGAAAGCAAGTGTCGCGTGACTGACAGCAATCTCAACATTTGGAAGTATATAACATTTGGCTGTGAAACAAAATTTAACTTGGTTGCTTTGTTTTCACAGCAGTTTGAATTTAACCATCAGTTTAAACTATGCCCCAGACACTAAAAACCAATTGTATTTGAATTTTAGTATTTTAGCAACATCAAAAAAAGGACATGATCCGATGTTTTGGGGTATGAAAAGCAGAATTTGTGTACAGATGCCAGGAAAGATCACCACCTGCCACTGTCATACAGACTGCCCTTTCTCTCTAAAAGGCACTTTAGTTTTTATCTCAAAAGTCTGCAGCAGAAATCCTAAGTCGACACATGGATATCTCTGGGGGTGGCTTAATTTGCTGTAAATTTAATATGGTTTTATCTGATCAGTTTATTATTATTCGGGGATTGGAAAATGAATCGTTAAGGTACAGGAGGCTTGGAGTTGTAAATAGTTGTTGTTTACTTTTCACTTTTGGAGTTAAAAATACATTTTCTTCTTTTTTCTTTAAATCATGAAATTTGAAATATTTCCCTGTCGCTCATACTTTAACAGATTACATGGTGAGATGAGCTTTTCTATGCGTTTGGTTTAATTAGCAGACGGGTTTACCTTGTATCATCAGAATGCCTCATTTTTTCTCAATCTCTCTTTCTCGCTGACTCACCTCTCTCTCTCGTTCTCTGTCTTTTTCTATTACTGTACCTTAGAGTCGCGCTAAAACACACAAAAAATGCAGCCCATTTAACTCCTATCGGTTACTCCACAATTTATTATGATCATGGTTCATCTAATCTTGGCTTCAACTCCAATTCCTTTTCCGTTCCCTCAACTCATTAATAATTAAAACCTTGTCTATTTCCTCCAAAAACTTATTTCGTGCTCTTGCCAAACACTACACTCTGAATTCTAAAGATTTATTAATCTTTGAGAGCAGCAAATCTTCCTCATCTCTGTTTTAAATCTGCTGCTTATTATCCTAAAACTATAGCCTTTCGTTCCAGATTTCCTCACACGAGGAACTATCTTCTCAACATGTCCTTTGTCAATTCTTGTAGCATCTTGTGCACACGTTGTCTTAGTGGTTCGTAACGGGTGGAACCCGCATTCGATTCCAGCTTCGGGTAAAAGAGTGTGTGGAGTTTGTATATTCTCTCCGTTCCTGTGTGGAGTTTCTCCTCATGCTATGCTTTACTCCCACAGTTCAAAAATATGCAAGTTAGGTGAATTTGCCATGCTCAATTTCCCATACTACCCAGGGATGTGTAAGCTAGATTCATTAGATTCGGGAACTTTTGGGGAGTGGAGTTGGTCTCGGTGAGAAACTTTTCCAAAGGTTGTTGATCTGTTGTTGAGCCAACTGACCTGTTTCCACTCTGTAGTGATTCTATGATATTTTGACCTCAATTAGATCTTCAAAACGTCAGAGTGCATATAGTCCGAAAACGCTCATCCTTTATATATCAGGAAAACCCGTCACCTCTGGTACTTATCGACTGCTCATTACAAGTTAATTACACAAACAAACACGAATTTTAGTGAAAAAACACAAAGAATATCAGGCGGTTTGCGTTAATGAGCTTGAGACGTCTCCAACAGATCATATGATTATTCAACAAACGTTGTACCTTTGTAAATATCTGCACGGAGATATTACGTGACCTTTCTGCTTCATTGTTCAACAGATTATTTTTGTGCAAATGCTGGCAAGGCTCTGAGTGACAAATAGTGTTAGAGTTATTCAAACGCAGTTCGGGGAAATCTTACACAAACAAAGATACCATCACTGATAACCCTCTACCTCTGCTTCCCTCTGCTGCACTCTGAGTACACTCACACGCGCACACTCTCACACACACATTCACACTCACACAAAGACATATACATAAACTCACGCAATAAATTGCTTCCACACACACCACATACAAGCACAAAATAACCCAGAAACACATTAACACATGCACACTCACACAGAAGTACACACACACAACCATGTCCCCTAATGTATACACAATCACATGCAATCACACTGGCGTATATACATGTGCACCTATATACTGATACACGAACACATAGAGGTGCACATTAGTGCACACAACAAACACTCAATGAGACACACAGACACTGAAACATACATTCACACAATCACGCACCACCTGTTCAGTTCTACTAGTTTCTCTCAATCCCAGATCTAATTTCCCCAGGCTTTGACAATTCCAGAAAAAAGATGTCCAGGATTCTATCAGCACGAGAGATCATTTTCTCTGACTGTGTCAGTACATGTTCCAAGTTTTATTCTCGGAACCAATGGTCACTGTCCCAGTTTCACTCTCTTTCGCAAAGCTGACTGCTTTATTTTCAGTCAGTGTAACAGCCCACGGTCCCACTGCGCTCTGGCCAAGTCTATCTCTCAGACGCAGAGATTGTTGTCCGAATCTATGTCAGGACCTGATCAGGTGCACCCGAGAACTCGGTGGGAAGCTAGAGAAGTGATTGCTGGGCCTCTTGCTAAGATATGTGTATCATCGATAGTCACTGGAGAGGTGCTGGAAGACTGGAGGTTGGCTAACATGGTGCCACTTTTTAAGAAGGATGGTAAGGACAAACCAGGGAACTATAGACCAGTGAGCCTGACGTCGATGGTGTGCAAGTTGTTGGAGGGAATCTTGAGGGACAGGAGATACATGTATTTGGAAAGGCAAGGACTGATTAGGCATAGTCAACATGGCTTTGTGAGTGGGAAATAATGTCTCACAAACTTGATTGAGTTTTTTGAGGAAGGAGCAAAGAGGATTGATGAGGGAGGAGTGGTAGATTTGATCGATAGTAATGCTTTCGAAATGCTTCAGTGATGCTTCAGTTATGCTTTCGAAAAGGTTCGCCATGGGAGACTGGTTAGCAAGATCAGATCTCATTGAACACAGTGAGAACGAGCCATTTGGATACATAATTGGCTCAAAGGTAGAAGACAGAGAGGCTGGTGGTGGCGGGCTGTTTTTCAGACTGGAGCTCTGTGACCAGTGGAGTGCAACAAGGATTGCTGCTGGGTCCTCTACTTTTTGTTATTTACATAAATGATTTGGATGTGAGCAGAAGAGGTACAGTTAGAACGTTTGCAGATGACACCAATATTGGCGATGTGGAGGACAGCCAAGAGGGTTACCTCAGAGTACAACAGAATCTTGACCAGATAGGCCAATGGGCTGAGAAGTGGCAGATGAATTTTAATTCCGTTAAATGCGAGGTGCTGCATTTTCGAAAAAGCAAATCTTAGCAGGACTTATACACTTAATAATAAGGTCCAAGGAAGTGTTGGTGAACAAAGATAACGTAGAGTGCAGGTTCATAGCTCCTTGAAAGTGGAGTCACAGGTAGATAAGATAGTGAAGATATTAATCAGGGTATTGAGTACAGGAGTTTGGAGGTCGTGCTGAGGCTCTACAGGACATTGGTTAGCCACTGTTGGAATGTTGCGTGCAATTCTGGTCTCCTTCCTCTCGGAAAGATGTTGTGAAACTTGAAAGGATTCAGAAAAGATTTACAAGGATGTTGCCAGGGTTGGAGGATTTGAGTAGGGATAGGTTGAATAGGCGAGGGCTGTTTGCCCTGGGACGTCAGAGGCTGAGGGGTGACAATATGGAAGTCTACAAAATTATGTGGGGAATTCATATGGGAGATAGACAAAGTCATTTCCCTGGCATAGGAGAGTGCAAAACTAGAAGGCATAAGATTAGGGTGAGAGGGGAAAGATATAAAAGATATCTAATGGGCAGCTTTTACACGCAGAGAGTGGTAAGTGTGTGGAATGAGCTTCCAGAGGAAGTGGTGGAGGTGTTTGGAGAAAATATAGAGAACTACCAGGAGACGCAGAGAAGTACTTCAAGAAGTACATCTTTTATTTGCAAACAAAAAAAAAACCGTGACACTGAGAAAACAGATTCCCGAATGTCCACGAGCCTCAGGGTCTGTGGAGTTTTACACTTTTAAAATCATGTTTCTATTAGCTTATCAGCATGTCCAACTATATTAATTAATGTACCTCACTTTAGCTACACAATAAACAAGTGATGTTAGTTCCCATTATCTCTTTAGTTGTATATTCTACTTAATGTCAATCTAATGTCACGGTAAGATATTCATTGTTAACTCTGCTGCAATGGTATTTCATTCCAGACCCTACTTAATATTTTCTTAATATCATTATTAGATATTTATTATCGCTTCTGCTACAGTGATCTTCCATTGCAGACTATCCTTTCATGATAGATATTTAATTATTCCATCTATTACAATAGTCTCCTGTCACAAGCTGACTCTACTAACTAGTAATTAGATACTTTAATGTCATGTCCCAAATATTTATTGTCCCAATCTTCTCATAATAACACTTAACAGAGAAACTTGCTTTATTACTTGAGTTATCTCATCCCGCCATCGTGACCTTGCAATCTTAACCCTACTCTGCTAATTGGTATAAGAATGTTCCACAATTCTTTTTCCATCTTGCCTTTCACAGATCACAAATTGCCAGTGATCTTAATGCTTTAACCCTTCCCATGCTTTCTTGTTCTTTATTTTCCATAGTACCCCTTTGAGACCTAAAGAAGACTCTCTTGTGCCCAAGACAATCAATATAGGTTCCAACACGAAATAAACAACTTTCGGAGTCTGACACTTAAAGAATTCTTTTTCCATTCCTGGGGTCCGTTGGGCCAAATACCTGTCATCCCATAACCAGAACAGAAAAAAAGACTCAAGATCCCACACAATCTAGGAGCCGCGCATTCTTCAGAGTTATCATCGACGTCCCCACGTGGACATGTTCCTTACACTGTGACAGTTGTTAGATCGTAATAGTAGAGTGGTGGGGTTTCATCAGAGGAGTAAGCACTTTCTGTGTTTGCTGAAATTGTAGTGATGAGAACTTAAAATAAGAAAAACCGCATCTACAATAAGACCAATGTTGACAAACCAGGCAGTCCAACACCCTAATATATTATTCAACCATTAAAAAGCCTGATGACCAAACCCCGCATTGTCTTTTAGCTCCCATCTTAGATTCTTTAGTTTTTCCATTGCTTTAGTAAAAGATCCCCCAGAGCTAGTGTTGTTAGGTATAAAAGGACAGCAATGTTCCCCAAACATCACACCAAGCCAGCCTTTTTCTGCTCGTATCCAATCTAAGGCCTGTCTGCTTTGGCATGTCATTTTAGTAGTAGCATCCAATTGTTCTCACAAGGCCACAAGGGAATCGTCAGTATAATGGATAAATCTTAGCTGGTTATAATAAATGTAATTAATTCATTCAGTATTCTTCCTAACCCCTATCACAAGGATGAGAGCTTCCCAACCCACGGCAATCTCATTGTGGGCCTTCAACTCATTAGGAATACCTCTTGGCTGTCCTATGCTATCAATCCGAATTGTCGGATCCGGGACATACAGTCACTCAGTTTGGCGCAAAGCTGACAGTGACGGAGCGTCAAGCTGCGTGTATGGTGATATAACTACCTCGTGTAGCAGCATTACACGGGCACAGATGCCACTCAGTCAGCGGGCAGCGCAGGGCAAAATCATCCTTTCTTACCACTCAGCCAGCCGCGTTGAGAATTTAAAACAGCCCCAAATCTGCTGTCCACCTCGTGTTCAATCGTATTCTCGCAAAGACCCTTAAAATAGACAACGTTTATGGAGCAATTTCGCTTAAAGCTTTCAAAACGCAACCCTTCCTGTATCCTGAAAGCAAACACGGGAACATGTAATTGGTCTTACTGTTTGCCACACCATCGTTGGAGTTGCTGCCAGCCCATATCATCCTACTAATAGAACGTTGTGTCCTGAAATAGGAGGCACCAAAACAGTCAATGGGATTGCCTGTAAGTTGATGAATCATCCAAATGAGAGGTCGACTAGAGTGCCGCAAACGCCATTGTCCGAGGGGATCCAGGAAGGGGCACGAGAAAGACTTGGCAGAACGGATTAGGGAGAACACAAAGGCATTTTACACTAATGAGAGGAATGAGAGAATGGTCAAAGAAAGAGTTGACCCGATAAGGGATAGCATAGGGAACTTGTGCGTGGAGTCTGAGGAGGTAGGGGAAGCCCTAAATGAGTTTTTTGCTTTTCTCTTTACGAAAGAAACGAACTTTGTAGTGAATGAAACCTTTGAAGAGCAGGTGTGCATCCTGAAATAGATAGAGATAGAGGAAGCTGATGTGCTGAAAATTTTGTCAAGCATTAAGATTGACAAGTCGCCAGGCCCGGACCAGATTTGTCCTCGGCTGCTTTGGGAAACGAGAAATGTAATTGCTTCGCCACTTGCGAAGATCTTTTCATCCTCGCTCTCCACTGGAGTCGTACCTGAGGACTGGAGAGAGGCAAATATAATTTCTCTCTTCAGAAAAGGAACTAGGGAAATCCCTGGCAATTACAGACCAGTACGTCTCACGTCTGTCGTCTGCAAGCTGTTAGAAAGGATTCTGAGGGATAGGATTTATGACCATCTGGAAGAACATGGCTTGATTAAATGCAGTCAACTTGGCTTTGTGAGGGGCAGGTCATGCCTCACAAACCTTATCGAGTTCTTTGAGGATGTGACTAGAAAAGTTGATGAGGGTCGAGCTGTGGATGTGGTGTATATGGAATTCAGCAAGGCATTTGATAAGGTTCCCCATGGTAGGCTCATTCAGAAGGTCAGGAGGAATTGGATTCAAGGGATCATAGCTTACTGGATACAGAATTGGCTGGCCAACAGAAGACAGCGAGTGGTAGTGGAAGGTAAATATTCTGCCTGGAAGTCTGTGGTGAGTGGTGTTCCACAGGGCTATGTCCTTGGGCCTATATTGTTTTTAATTTTTATTAATGACTTGGATGAGGGGATTGAAGGATGGGTCAGCAAGTTTGCAGACGACACAGAGGTGAGAGGTGTCGTTGACAGTATAGAGGGATGTTGTAGGCTGCAGCGGGATATTGACAGGATGCAGAGATGGGCTGAGTGGTGGCAGATGGAGTTCAACCTGGATAAATGCGAGGCGAATTTGCAAGGTCGAATTTGAAAGCTGAGTACAGGATTAAGGATAGGATTCTAGTTAGTGTGGAGGAACAGAGGGATCTTGGGATGCAGGTACATAGATCCCTTAAAATGGCCACCCAAGTGGACAGGGTTGTTAAGAAAGCATATGGTGTTTTGGCTTTCATTAACAGGGGTATTGAGTTTAAAAGTCGTGAGATCTTGTTGCAGCTCATTAAAACTTTCTTTCGACCACACTTGGAATACTGTGTCCAGTTCTGGTCGCCCTATTATAAGAAAGATGTGGATGCTTTGGCGAGGGTTCAGAGGAGGTTTACCAGGATGCTGTCTGGACTGGAGGGCTTATCTTATGAGGAGAGGTTGACTGAGATCGGACTTTTTTCATTGGAGAAAAGGAGGAGAAGAGGGGACCTATTTGAGGTATACAAGATAATGAGAGGCATAGATAGAGTCGATAGCCAGAGACTATTTCCCAGAGCAGAAATGAAATACAAGAGGGGTCATAGTTTTAAGATTGTTGGAGGAAAGTATAGAGGGGTTTTGAGAGGCGGGTTCTTTACACAGAGAGTTGTGAGAGCATGGAATGCGTTGCCAGCAGCAGTTGTGGAGGCAGGTTCATTGGGGACATTTAAGAGACTCCTGGACATACATATGGTCACAGAAATGTAAGGGTGCATACATGAGGATCAGTGGTCGGCACAACATCGTGGCTGAAGGGCCTGTTCTGTGCTTACTGTTCTATGTTCTAGTACAGATGGTCGAATTATAGGGCATAGGTACAATGTAGTATGCCCTATATTGCAGTACAATGTAGGCGGTTGCCTTAGTACACAAGAAACTGTCCTCTGTTGCCATGATTTCGGCGGTAGAATTTGCCCATTGGTATCAGTGATTGTCACGGGTGCATACCCAGGTTAGGGTAGCAAGATCTGCGCTTCTAATATGTCTTTGCCTCCGAGCCTGAGTCGGTAATGCCTTAGTCACTATGAAAGGTCACTCTCTCCTCGGCTATTTCGAGCGTCTTCGAAAAACCTCCACGTACACCCAATCCCCGGGAGTAATAGGTCCTTCCTCGTTGCGGTTTCCTTTGTGTTTCCTGTAGGTAGATAGTCTCATGTATCATAGTCAGCTGCTGCATATATTGCTTAAGTTCCTTGCTTAACCACTCCAAGCTAGGTCCTTCGTATGGGCCTCTCCACCTGTGTACTGGCAAAAGTCTACCTATGAGCATCTCAGTGTTAGATTGGTCATGCGCTATGTCTGCATGCGATAACTCATTAATGCCATCGGCAGCACATCAATGCAATTAAGGTTGGTGCTTGTGCAGACCTTGTTTAATTTGGCTTTCAATGTCCCATTAATCCTTTCCACCATACCTTGTGACTGCGGATGATAGGTACTAAGTTGTTAGACTGATATCCCTTATTTACTAGTAATGTTACATGTGGTGCGGCGCCTGGTACTCTTCCCCACTTTTCGAGGCACGCATTTCTCTCTATTTGCAGGATCATTCCCTGCTCCCCTAATACTACTGCTTCACTTCTCAAATGTTGCTGAGCAGTGACTTCCTGCTGCCACTGCCTCTCCAACACCTAATCCTGAGACTCATCAATGATCACTGTACAGTGCATTTCAGACTTAAGTGGTCTTGTTTTAGTCAACATCATCAACACTTCTGCTTCCCACATTCCCAAAATACCTTGAATATCACTGGCTATATCCCCATCTAATAAACACTAACATTTTAACTTCTTGCATCACTAATTGCTTATTGACCTTTTCTACGACCAAACCTTGCCATGCCTACCTAACAAGTTAATTGGCGTCTCTTTAGACGCTAATATTGGCAGAAAAACTCCCTACTTTCCATTTCTAATCTCACTGGAGCTGTAAATAGAGTTAACTGTGATTTCCTTGAGAACCCTACAGTTTCAACAAATTTACTTAACATGAGAAGGTGAGAGACATAATGCAGCTGTAAACAAGTGGATGTAGCTCGAATGTCTATTACCACCGGTGTCTGCTGTCCTTCTATATTAACTTGTATTACTGGTTCTTGATCAGCCTCCCATGATACTATAGGTTCGTGCCCCTTTCCACCAAGGTTCTCAGGTCATCCCTAAACCTTTCTATACGTGTTAACAGGTTCTGGTGGGCCTGTAGGTGTCTAGAAAGTGACTGGGGATTCCTGCCGCCCATGCCCACTGTAGGGCAGAGAGTGCCCGGTCCAATAAGGGCAATTCCTCCTAAAGGGCCTGATTGATGGCATCCTCAGCATATCATTTCTGGCCATCATTGAGCCTGATTATTTATCATATACCTTAATCACCCATTCTTGCGTCCCCAGTTCTGTTAAGGCTGTTGGTTAAATCTGCCCTGCCTTACATATGTCACCTGCGGGAAAGCATCTCTAAAAACCTCCATTGCTGGCATGTGACTTTCTGGCCCCCGCCTGGCTACCGGATAGGGCCGCCTCTTCGCCGGCACTTGGTTCACGAAAGTCTTAATTACTGTGTCTGTTCTTACTGGCAACAACCTTTTAGCCCTCGCTTTTTCTTTCTTTCTAAGCTCTTCGAGCTGCATTTGCGCCAGCTTCCTTTGCACCTCCGCCTGCTGTTCAGACAGTTTCTCTTTGTCTTTTCAAACCCTTTCAACTGTATGAGCTACCTGATCTCTAAATTCCTGAGGTCAATCCCGCCACCTCCTCCAGACTTGACCTGACTTTGGTGGGGGGGGGGGGGGCATTGCCTCAATGATGAATTTTGGAACACTGTGGTCAGCAACTGATTAGTCTCTATGTCTTGCTCTGTTTCCAGCCTCCACTTGTTTAACTTCTCCAAGTAGGCAGCCGGGTTTTCACTTTCTCCCAGAGCCTGAGGGTGCGTTTTGGGTGGATTACAGTCTCTTAAAGCCGGCCATACATTCTGTCTCACTCGATCAAACCCGACCCCATCAATCATTAGATTGTCCGCTGCATTTTTCAGACTTGTTCGGACCAGTATTTCCTTTAACTCGGGAGTCCTCCCAACCTCACCAGCAGTGCCTTCAAGTCTCCTATAGACAGCAATCGCCCTGTGGTTTCATTTTCAAAAGCTCTGATCCACTTGCCCGCATCCTCATGTAAACTGGGCAGCGCATTTGTCAGCCCTTCCAGATCCTGAGTTCCCCAAGAAATGTATTGTGGGTATCTCCCCTCTTTTATAAGGAGTGGTAGCATCCTTCCCTGTTGGCTCTTTCCCCTTCATTGACACCACTTCTCAATAAATCCCCCTCGGGCTCTGAGTCCGATGCTATTTCTAATTCCTCCCTTTCTTTAGGCACTGGGGCCTTTTTCTTTCCTTGTCTCTCATTATCCCTTTCTGCGTACTCTCCGTCACTTTCACTGCTTTTCCCTTCAGCCCCCTTTCGCATTGCAATGCATATTCCTTAATTGCTGTTTGTTCCCTTAGCCGACGCAGCACAAGGATGCCACATTTCAACTTTTATTGCTCTCGTTGTATGGCTTCTATTTGCTCCTACGTGTCCCTTTTTTCTCTTTCTCTTCTTTCCCTCAGTTCATTTTTGCCTCGCGCACTTCTATCCCATTCTAACGGTTTCTCAATTCATCCACATCTGGGTGAAGAGGGGGGCTGATTCCTGCCTTTCTGTTTCCCGTCACTACTCAGCTTGTTCTTTTGCAGCTTTCCTAGTCATCACAGGTGCCTGACAAACTACCTTCAGTTCGTCACCCCCTTTCCTGAGAAGTTTCAATATTTCCATCTCCTGGTTCCTCTTTTGGTTTCTATTTTTAGATTTATCTTTCGGCTTATAGTTCTTAATTAGTCCTTCCATCTCATTGCACATATGTATATCAAAGGTACCCTTTCTTGACCATTTAGTCAATAAATCCTTCGTTCTTTTTTCCCATTTCTCAGAAATTTTTACAGTACCATTTCGTGCCACAGGAAATTTCCTGCTCAGCATCTCAACTGCAGTCCCTTTATCCATTCTACGATATATTTCAGTCCAACTATCTTTGCTCTCATAAATCACTTCCTCATACCATTCAAGTCCGGTAGTGGTTTGTTCAATAGTATAAGCAATTCCTAACTTTATAACTTGCAATTGTCCCTTACCAATCTATCAATTTCTAAAAGCCCTCAATTGCAGCTCGTTAATATAAACAAACTATTCTCATTCATTCAGCCTGAACCAGTCTAACACTGCAACTTCATAATGCATCAATCACGAACGATTTCTTGAGAAATTTCTCTCTAAAAAAATACTATCTTAAATTCTTCCAGTGCAAAATAAAATAAAAATACCCCTGGATCTCGAGTTCCAGGGAAACAAAACGCAAACATTTAACCATCACAAACAATTATGCATACAAATCAGATCACAATGATTAAACTATAAACTCTCTATCTCTCTCTTTCACTCTCTCACACACACATCCGTAAATCTATCGCTGTCAGCTCGAGCCTTACTTAAACGGACCCCTTGTTTATTTCTAAAAAATCCTATTATCTACAGGCCTTATGCAAAACATTTAACAGTCTAGCAACACTATAACAGTATGACCTTTCTCTGCTATTTTACTTTTACTCATCCACTACCAATCAGCCGGCTTTCTAAACAGGTCTATCCGCGCTTCCAGAAAAAAAAAACTATTTCCTCTTATTCTGCATATCTATCTATAAGGTCTTATAAAACAATTTCCACTACTTTATTCTGCCCTATCTATATATAGGGTATTATAAAACATTTTCCACTTATTTATTCTGCCCTATCTATCTGTAGGATATTATATACACCACGTGGAATTTTACTCCACAATTGCTACTTTCCATTCTTACTCACTGCTTGCCCCACTGCGCAGTTTTCTTGACCAATTCTCCATGTCTCCTCCAGCAGCAACTTAACCTCGCCTTTGGATCTTGGATCGGAGAGCCCCTCCAGCCTGTACCCGCACCTCTGATTTCCGAGGGACCACTCGAAGCCAACAGAATATAGGCCACATTCACAGCAAAAATGCGAACGTTTTTTGTTTGGTACCCTTATTCTGTCACCCTCCAACCCTCCAACCACAAGGGATGAACTCCAGTTTCCTCATTTCCCCTCCCCCACCTTCCTGTTCCTTGGATGCTGCCTGACCTGCTGCGCTTTTCCAGCAACACATTTTCTACCCTTATTCTGTCAGTCTTGGGAGTGCCCCCGGTGGACCAGTCTTGGGAGTGCCCCCGTGCTGTTACTGCCGCACTCTGTCCAGGTGGGTCTCTGCACGACCCTGCTTGCAGAGCCAAATTTGCTGTGGAGAAAATATATAGAGAATCACCAGGAGACGCAGAGAGTCATTCCAGAAGTAGGTCTTGTATGTGCAAACAAAAAGCGTGACACTGAGAAAGCAGATTCTCGAAAGCCCACGAACCTCAGAATCCGTGAATGTTTATATATTTTTTGTCATGTTTCTGTTAGCCTATCAGCATGTCCAATTATATTAATCAAAGGACCTCTCTCTCTAGCCGCACAATAAACCAGTGATGCTAGTTCCCATTATCTCTTTAGTTGTACATTCTACTTAATGTTATTTTTATGTCACGGTTAAATATTTATTGCTAACTCTGCTACAACGGTCTTTCATTCCAGATGCTGCTTAATATTTTACTAATGTCATGATTCGCTATTTATTATCACTTCTGCTACAGTGATCTTCCATTGCAGACTAACCTGTCATGATAGATATTCAGTTGTTCCATCTATTACAACAGTCTCCTGTCTCAAGCTGACTCTACTAACTATTAATTAGGTATTTTAATGTCATGTCAATAATATTTATGGTCCAAATCCCGTCATAATGACACTTAACAGAAACTTGCTTTATTTCTTGTGTTATCTCATCACGTCATCGTGACCTTTCAGCCTTAACCTTATTCGGCTAATTGGTGTAACAATGTTCCACAATTCGTATTCCAGCTTGCCTTTCACAGATCAAAAATTGCCAGTGGTCTTCATGCTTTAACCCTTCACATGCTTTCATGTTCTTTATTTTCCATAGAGTTTGACACATTTGCAACATTTGAAAGGCATTTGGATGGGTAAATGAATAGAAAGGGGTTTGGAGGAATATGGGCCGTGTGCTAGCAGGTCGGACTCGATTCGGTTGGGATATCTGGTCGGCATGGACAGGTTGGACCAAAGGATCTGTTTCCATTCTGGACATCTCTATGACTCTATGGCTCATAGCCATCTCTAGTCCAACCTGTTGCTATCTAGAATTCCTGGTCTCAGTCATCGCCAGTCCCAGCTAATGTCAGTCCCACAGCTCACTGTCCAAGTCTCACTCGCAGTCACAGATCTCACCTTCCAGGATGCCATCAGAGCCAGGAGCTCACTGTCTCTTTCTCACACTCAGTCCTAAGTCTCAGGATACTGATCTGTATCTGCGCCACTCTTCACTGTCTCTGTCAGAGTGAATCCCAGAGGTCAGTATCACAGTCTCCTTCTCCATCCCAGTGCACATTCTCCCAGTCCTTTTTAGTCCGGAGTTCGCAGTCTCAGTCTCTGTCAGTCCCAATGCAATCTCTGCCAGACACTTTAAGTTGCAGTACTCACTTCTCAGTCTTTTGTCAGCCTCAGAGCTCATTATAGTAATGTCTGTTCGTCGCAGAATTCACAGCCCCAAGACTTGCTGTTTAAAATGACATTTTCCACGACAATGCCAATCGCAGAGATGTCTGGTCCTGTCTGTCGCATTCTCAGAGCTCAGTCTCCCAGTCTGTCGCTGAGTCTCAGTGCTCACTGTCCCAATCTCTGCAAGTCTTCGAAGTCATTCTTCCTGTAGCGTGGCGCTGGAGAAATGATAGCAGGTCCGGTAACAACTGAGAAGCAAGAGATTCCGAGTTTCTGGAATGATCTTTTTCCTGCAATGAAGAAGGGTACTTCCCGAAACATAAAACTGTCTATGTCCTCAGATGCTGCCTGACCTGCTATACTTTCTCCAGCGCCACCTTTTATCAACTCTGACTCTCCAGCATCTGCGGTACTGACTTTCTCCATGAGCTCGCAGTTCCAGTTTTCGCCAGTTTCAGAGCTCTGCGTCCCAGACCTCCCTGACAGAGTTCAGTGTCACGGCCTCACTTTCGAACCCTGTGCCCATCACTTAAAGCCCCAATGCGCCATCTCCCAGTCTTTATCAGAGTCAGTGCTGACTTTTCAAGCCCCTGTCTTTCCATGTGCCCACACTCCAAGTCTCTGTCAGTCCCAGATCTCAATAATAATCCCAGTATTCCCCTTCCGAGTCTTGATCAGTCCCATAATCATGCATTCCTACATGTCAGTAACAGACCGTTCAACCAATCTAGTCTATGCCAACTCAATATCCGAAACAGAACTAATTCCATTCACCCGTATTTGATTGGTATCCATCTAAACCTTTCCTATTCATGTACTATCGCGTGTATGTCATTTTTATAGTTGTTGCCGGCTCTACCACTTCTTCCGGCAGCTAATTAATTACGTCAGATCATTTGCGTGATAAAGGTGCCCCTCAAGTCCCTTTTATTTCTTTACCCTCTTAACTTAAAACAATTCTCTGTAGTTTTGGAATCCCGACTTGGAGAAAAGACCTTGGGTTTTCACATAATCTACACCGTTCGTCAATTTGTAAACCTTTGTAAGATCACAACTCATATTTCTACTTGCTGAACAGAGAGATGACTCACCACATTGTGTGTAGCATTGACACCGCAGACAGATCACTCTGGTCCCACTGCATCTGCTTATTGCACGTCGATAATCATTTGCTGACACCAAACCTCTCTTTCTGACTCCATTTGATAACGAAGCGTACTGATCCTGAATCGGACCTGATTTCATTTTCTCTTAAAAAATGTTTTTCATTGTTTCCTCAATTTTAGTAAGAAAGTTATCGGATATTTGAACACGTCCTTCATCTGATCCCTGAACTTCCTCAATGCGACGGCATAAATACAAATATTTGTACAACAACGTGTGAGCTGACAGATGTATCCAATTTCCCGCACATAATAATGTAGATAGATAGACTTCTGTCCCAATAACCTCGCCCGGTTCCATATTGAATAGAACATAAAGACAGCCCATGACAATAAACAGTTAGCCGACAGTAGAAGCAGTAAAACTATGGATTTTCTTCGACTCACCATTTTTGTGTCTGTGACATTGTTTCCCATGCTGAAAGTCTGGAGTCTCCTGCGGGCTCTGCTGGCCATTAGGATATGTCTAACACAGAAAGCACTGATCAATAAATAGCAAACTACATTAATCCCATCTACCTGCACCTGGCCCATGGCCAACAGTGCCCCAGCACATTCAATGCTCATTGAGATGCTTTATGGATGTTGTAAGCGTAGCTGCCTCCAACCCCATATCAAGTAGCACATTACATGCTTCCACCAGCTCTCTGGATGAAGAGAAATTCTCAGATCTCCTCTAAACCATTTTGCTCCCAGCATACCCTCTGGTGTTAAACACATGGCATGAGTTGATAATAATGAATATGTTTAAGATCTTGCAGAAATTAACAGAGAGAATTGATGAGGGAATTATGGTTTGCATGTAAAGAAAATTCGTGGTGTCTAGAACAGTGCAGCAGACCGTTTTGTATAACTTATTCATTCACAGGATAAGAGCATCGATGGCTAGGCAGCATTTACTGCACATCCCGAACTGTCCCAGAGGGTAGTTGTCAGTCATTGCTGTGGGTCCTCAATCACATGTCAGCCTGACCACATAAGGATGGCAGTTCCGTTACCGAAGGACATTATTGAAACAGTGTTTCTGACATTCAACAATGAATTCGTGGTCATCCTTAGACTCTTAACTCCAGATGTTTCTCTTATTTGGCGTGTTTTTGAATGAAGAGAAAATGCAACCAAAAAGAGACTGATGTGATGTGCACATTTCCCAGTTGATACACCTTCACAGAGCCGCTATAACATCACTAGGTGGCTGATATATCCTAATGTTGAGCAGGTTTTGAAAGAACTTGTTAGGATCTTGAGACCCAAGACAAAAGCAAAATCAGAAAGAAATTCTGCAATGTACTAAAAATGTCAAGGGGTGGGTCACACTGCTTCAGGAAACAATAATATATTGGTTAGCTCAGTGTCATAGGTAACAAAGGTAATAATATGTAAAATAAAGATATTCTGTCTGCAGGTGAACATAAAGTAAGCAGTAAGTAGGATTGGTTAGGTAAGGCAGCAGATTTTAATCCCCCCACTAAACAAATATAACGTTGTGTTTGCTCCAAAGTCTGGGTCTCAGAGAGAGAGGACTGCGTGTGAACTATTTCTGTTTACAAGGTGTTCAGGAAATAAACTAAAAAAAATGTGATGGGAAATATTGCAGTTGATCGAGATTGACTGTGCGTGTGCGTGTGTATGTGCGTGTGTGGGTGTGTGTGTGTGATTGTGTGTGAGAAACCGCGACAGATAGAGAGAAAGAAGAGATAGATAGAGAACAAGAGAAAGGTAGAGAGTGAGAGAGAGTGAGGGGGAGGGGAGACAGAGAGAGAGGGGGAGAGCGAGAAAGAGAGAATATTGCCTTCATTAATAGAAGGGATTATGGATACACATTGGCATAGATTATAGCTGGGCATTGAAACAGTTTGTCATCACTGGTTTCATGTTGATCAAGGGTCAAGATGAATTGAGCAGAAAGGGATCACACCCTGATTAACTGCATAAACTGCCTAATTTTCAATGACAACTGATGCTGTGGGATAGTGTTTGAGGAAGAGCTCGTTCAGATACAGTCACTGGCGATACATGTGTACCATTTGTGCCATTTCTCATGTCTCAAGCCTGTTCCACCATTCAATTAGTTGATTCTGTTGCAACTACATGCCATCGTAGATCCATGCCTCTCTCGATCAGGACTGACACACACCGGGTAATATCCTTCCTATGTCTGCCTTACCAGATGATTTAATGCCTTAAGCTCTTCCATCAGCTCACCCACATCCCCAAACACCGGCCCTTCCCACTCTTCAACATCACAAATGGAGTCCAGTGCGTTCCACCTTGCCAGAAAAAACAGCCCACTCATTCCATGGAATAATCGACGAGAACACCGTATCAACCAGCTCTGATACATTTGCATCCCTCTTTCAAAAAGGAGAGCAGAACTGCATACAGCATTTCAGATGTGGACTCTCAGGGATCCTGCATAGCTGAAGCATCACATTTGTGCTCTCTCCGTCTTATCAGAAAGGGCAGCACTCCTTTAGCTGCTTTCCTTACGTTCTGTGTTTAAACAGTAACTTATTGAGACTCGAGCACATGATGATATAAATCCCTCTGCCACTCAGAATTTTGAAATCATGGTCTTTTGAAATGATGTATGCTCTTCTTTTTAGCATTTTGCACCAAACCGAATAAATTGCTATTTTTCCAAACTGTGTTTCAGCTGCCAGATGTTTGCCCACTCATATTACCTATCTCTGTGAGTCTGTAACCTCCTTGTGCCTTCCACATCACATCTCATCCTGCCTATGTGCTGCAGTGTGCGAATTTTACTGCCACAGCATCCTTCTCAGGTCTCAGACCTGATAAAAAAAATAGCGTGCCCTTTGTTTCCTTGTGTTTGTTTTTCCCTAACAAACTATGATGATACTAAATGGTGGAGCAATCTGGCGGGGCTGAATGGCCATCTCCTCGTTGTTTTTTCATGTTCTCAGCGAACAGTCTGAGGGACATTAAGAGACGAAGAGAGAGAGATTTAAAATTTAAAAAATAAACTATTTATATCCCTATAGAACACTTTGTGATACCCTTTATGTGACCTGCCGGCGTTTTATGATTATCACTCTTTGTTTCTCTATAGTTCACATCACATCCTCCTCTATCCTCTTCGTTTTCTACTATATATCCTGAAATACACAAGGCAAAACACACACTTTTGCAGATTTATCTGAGAAATATGCCAACCATGTCGCCAAGCATTTGTTTATCATATCTTTCCAGCATTAGAAAATAAGCCTTGATTGTATCAGGAACATCTCCCCTTTAAAGGTAGCCCAATGATTACTTAGAATTTCTTCCACCGAACTCTAAGTGCAGTCATTCTGACTCCCCTTCTGTTCTTGTCCCATTGAAGATGTCCTTCCGTCGTGTTTTACTCTGCATTGCGTATAGACCTAATCTATCATCCTGAACCTCCTGAATCAATGATTACTCTCTCCGAAATGTGCTCACATTTGATTGACTTGCCTCACCTTATGTACAAGAAAAGTGTTAACAATCAACCAATTCTTATTAACTGGGTGTAGACAGCTGTAGGTCTCCCCAACAACATCTCGGGAAACGGGCATTTCACTGTTCCTCACACTGCGCCAGCCGACATTTGGGTATGGATTGCATTGATGAATGGTTTATGTCCAAAACGTCAATATTCCTGATGAAGGGCTTATGTTCAAAACGTCGATTTCCCTGCTTCTCAGATGCTGCCTGACTGCCTGTGCTGTTCCAGCAGCGCACTCTTCTATTCTGATCTGCAGTATCTGCAGTCCTCTCTTTCTCCTAACCTTTCTGCGGGTGTCTCACTCTTTTTACTGGTCTCTCCCTCCTTCCTGCCTGAGCACCTTTCTTTCTCTTTCTTACACTTATGTCGCTATATGTCCGCATAAGAGTGCCTCACTTTCGCACAATCTATCTCTCTAACGCACCTCTCTCTCTCTCTCTCTCTCTCTCTCTCTCTCTCTCTCTCTCTGTCTCTTAATGTCCCTCAGACTGTTCGCTGAGAACATGAAAAAACAACGAGGAGATGGCCATTCAGCCCCGCCAGATTGCTCCACCATTTAGTATCATCATAGTTGATCTCATCTTGGCGTCAATTCCACTTCCTTGCCCGTTCCCTCAATTCATTAATAATTAAAAGCCTCTCTACCTCTTCCTTAAACTTACTTCGTGCCCCTGCTATACGCCAGACCCTTTGAATTCCACATATTTATAATCATTGAGAGATGTAAATCCTCCTCATCTCTGTTTTTAACCTGTAGCCTCTTATCCCAAAACTATGCCCTCTCGTTCTAGATTTCCCCAAAGAATGAACCATCTTCGCAACATCTCCTTTCTCAATTGCTGCAGTACTTTGCCGGCGTTGTGGCTTAATGCTTTGCATTTTTGCTTCACATTGTGAGGGAGCTATGGTCGATTTCATCTTTGGGCAGAAAAGCAAAGGATTATTCAGCAAACGTGCTTCATTTGTAAACATCTGTCTGAGGGTATTATGCGAAGTTTCTGCTTTATCTTTTTTTGTGTGACAAATTCGAAATATTTCCACTCAGGCTCAGAGGAACACTTGCACAAACACAGACACCATCACTGACAACAATCTCCCTTGTCTCTCTCTGATGGGCTCTCTGCGCACTCACATGGACTATAGCACGCGCATGCGCGCGCACACACACGCCCACACGTGCGCACACACATTTGCATTCATACAGACACATACTCAAATTCTCTCAATGTTTTGCTTGCGTGCACACACACAACCATACACCATCATGCACACACAATCACACTGACATATGTTCACGTCCAGATACACGGAGACACACTTATACGCAGTGATGCACATTGATAAATACAACACAACACTCGCTCAGACACACACAGACAGTGAAACACGCAATTTACATTCACCCATAGTCACACACAAACCTGTGCACATGCACTCTCAGACACACACACACATACACTGCTCATTGTACTAATTGGGGATATAGTTGAACTATTCTTTTCTCTTTCACAGCTTTATTCACCTCTTGTGGATTCCTTGGCGGAACATGCAAACGATATCCTTGTGATTCGAATGAAATCACTTACAAATAGAATTTGTACCATTGGGTCAAAGTGTTGCAGGAGAAAATGGAAATACAAAGAAAAAGTTCTCAATCAGACTCGATTGAAGTTCTGACACATGCATCCACGTGATGCTATCCAAGTTCAATTAAATCACAATCACTCAAATCATGGTTTGTCATATTCCTCCTGCACAGTCCTGTTAGATCGTCCTGCATTCGTTGACAGACTTCTGACAATTCCTCCTGTCCTGAAGATCTCTCAGCGGGCTTGGTGCTTTGCTGCAGTTCTTCGTGTACATGGTACAGAATGTTGCGAGTGAGCACCCATTGTGAGGAACAATGGTTGTCACTCCTTCCACAATCCCGTGAGACTTTGAAACGAATCTCCTCTGAGCTTGTGTCCCAGACCTCATTGTTCAAGTCTCTGTTAGTCCTGGTATTCACTAGCCCAGTCTGTATCATTCCCAGATCTCACTGTCCCAGTCTGCCTCAGTCCCAGAAGTCACTTTCGAGTATCTTTGAGCCCCAGTTCTCACTGGCGAAGTCCCTGTCAATACCACAGCTGACGGGATAGGTCCCACTTTCAGTTCCAGAGTTCACTCGCCCAACCTCTGTCAGTCTCAGAACTCACCTTCCAGGTCTCATGCTTGGTCCCAGAGCGTACTGTCCAGAATGATCTGGAGTCCCAGAACTCACTGTCCCAGACTGACTCTAAGCCCAAGGGCTCACTATCGTGGCGTCTACCAGTCATGGAGTTGACTGGCGCAGTCTCTATGAGTCTCAGAGCTCACCATCCCAATGTCATCCTCATATGAAGTGCACATTGTCATAGTTGCTTTTAGTCGGAGAGCAAGTCGTCCTAGTCTCTGTCAGTGCCAGCGCTAGCTCTCCTAGTCACTGGCAGCTACAGTACTCACTCTCCAGTCTCTTGACAGCCCTAGTACTCAGTCTACCAGCGACTGCCAGGCCCAGAGCTCACTGCTTCAACCTTTGGCAGTACCAGAGACAGTTGTTCCAGTCTCGATCAGTCCCAGAGATCAGTATTCCTGTCTGTGTCAGAGATCATTTTCCCTGTCTCCCTTTCACTTGCAGTTATCGTTGTCTCAGTTTCACTCTCAGTCCCAGAGCACACTGCCTTATTTCTGTCAGTCCCAGAGCTGACTGTGGCAGTGTACACTGTCCCCGTCTATCTCTCACGTGCAGAGATTATGTACCAGTCTGTGTCAGTCACAGTGTTACTAGTGCAGCCTTTTGTTGTCCCAGAATTCCTTGCCCTATTCAGTGCCAGTCCCAGAACTCAATCTTCTGCCACTGTCAGTCCCAGAGTTCACTATCCAGTCACACTCTCAGTCCTACAGCTAAACTTTCCAGGACGCTGTCAGACCCAAAGCTCACTGACCCATTTTCACTCTCAGTCCCAGGGCTTAGGATCCTGGTCTGTATCAGTCCCACTGCTCACTGTCCCTGTCCGTGTGAGTCCCAGAGCTCATTATCCCTATCTCCTTCTCGGTCCCAGGCACTTTTAGTTCCTCACGCTCTCAGTCTCTGCCAGTCCCAGGGCTACATCTCCCAGTGACTATCAGTTGCAGTACTCACTTCAATGTCTCCTGTAAATCCCAGCGCTCATTGCACCAGTGTCTGTCGGTCAAGAAGCTCACTGTCCTAGTATGATCTCATCCCCAGCGGTCACTATGCCAGTCTCACTCTTGATCTCATAGTTCACTGTCTCAGTCTCTTTCTATCAGACTCTTTCTTTCTATCACACTATTAAACTCCCTCTCTCTCTTCCAGACACAGACATCACTATCCCATTCTTTGTTAGTCCCAGAGTTCACTGTCAACAGACACATTGAGTCCCAGAGATCGCTGTCCCAGTCTGTGTCATTCACAAAACTCAATGCACTAACTTCCTGCCCCAATTTCACTCTCAGACCGAGGGCTCATTTTCTCTGTCTCCCTCTCTCTCTCTCTCAGCCGAAGAGCTGACTGTCGAAGTCTCTGTTTATCCAAGAGCTCACTTCCCCAGTCTCGGTAAATCCTAGGGTGCATTCTGCCTGTCTGTGTCAGTCACAGAGCTCTCTGTCTCAAGCTGTGTCAGTCAGAGTGCTCGCTGTCACAGTCTCCCTCTTAGCCCAGTATTCATTATCCCCAGTCGGTGTCAGCCCCAGAGCTCTCTGTCCCAGTCTGTCAGACACAGACCTCCCTGTCCCAGTCTCACTCTTGTTCTGACGGCGAGGTGGACACCCCTCTGATAATTGAAATCAAAACACCCAGAGGTTAAAACCTTGCCTTTGCAATCTAACAGAGGAGTTTGACAAGGGTAATAGCCTACTTCTCACCACTCATCTGTCTTGATTGAGTGGTTAAATGAAAGAAATCCTTTTACTCACTAGACAATTAACACGTAACAATTTATTTATCTGACTCCATCAGTGACTAATTTAATAGAATTATTAACAAACTGGACAATTTCCCGGCAATTAATCAAAATTCTACTGGAAAGAATGTTATTCAGAATGAATAAAGTCCCGTTTATATAAACGTAAATAATAAGAAAACAATAAATGAAAACATAATCCCTTCACGTTCTCACAGTCTATGTCTTCGCTGCTTTATCACGAACTGCATTACAAACCAATTTTTTCGTGGAATATTCTGTGAGGATTTTGAGCTGGAAATATTGTGATATTTTTGATGGGTCTTTCTAGAAGTTTAACAATTTTGTGTGGGAGGCAGATTTGTCTCTCAAATGATGGACTTGTTATCGTTGCAGCTGAAGTTAGGCGCTTCCTTCAGTTGACAGATGGCTCTTCCCCGATTTTCAAACATATTCTTTTGACACTATCAACGATGGAACAAAGACTCATGATATGATTGATTTTAGGCTGAAATACCATGAATTGGCTTTGAATTTCTGTGTACTTGTTTTGAATTATTCAGCCAAATTCAAACTGGCCGTCTAAACATGCTTAAGGCATCCATTCACAAAACCAATTGTTCCATGTTTCCATTTTAGAACTGTGTACAATTCCCCATCCGGTCCTTTTAAGAGATAAAAGCATTTATCTCTTAAAGGGGACATACGCTGCCTCTCAATTAACGATTATTCTACACAACTTTATAGCACTCTCAGCTCCAATGCTCACTGTTTCACTCTCAATCTCAGTCTCAAAGCTCACTGCGCCAGTCTGTTTCAATCCCAGTGTCAGTGTTCCAATATGCAGCAGTCCTAGAACTCACTGTAATAGTGTGTGTGGCACAGAGCTCACCGCCTCAGTCACAGTCGCAGATCTCACTGACCAAGTCCGTCAGTCCCAAAGCTCGCTGACTCAGTCTGTGGCATTTCCAGAACTCAATGCCCCAGTCTTATTCTCAGTCACAAGGCTCAGTGACCCAGTCTGTGGCAGTTCCAGAACTCAATGCTGCAGTCTTACTCTCAGTCGCAAGGCTCAGTGACCCAGTCTGTGCCAATCCCTGATCTCACAGGCCCAGCATCTTTGAGTCGCAGAAATTACAGTCCTGGTCTCACTCGCATTCCCAGAGCGCACTAATCTCACAACTCACTGTCCAATTATTTCACTTCCAGAGTTCTGTGTTCCAATCTCTGTCAGTTCCAAACTTCATTGTCACCGCCTCAGTCAATCACAGAGAGCACTATTCCAGTCCCTGTCAGTCGCAGAGTTCAATGTCTGGGTGTCTGTCAGTCCCAGAGTTCATGTCTCATCCCACATCAGCCCGAGAGCTCACTATCCCAGTCTCTGTCAGTCCCAGTGCTCACAATATGTGCAAATCCCAGAGTGCAGTGCCCCAGTCTCATTCGGTTCCAGAGCTCGCTCTATCAGTGTCTTTCAGGTCCAGTGTTGACTGTCCCAGTCTCGTTCAGTCTTAGAGCTCATGGTCTCTGTCTCATTCTCCCTTCCTCTGCTCACACTCCAGTTTTCTGGGAGTCCCAGAACTCATACTCACTGTACCTGTCAGTTGAAGCACTCTCTCCCACATTCTTCCTCGCCGTCAGTCTCAGTTCCAGATCACCCTGGCCCAAAATCTTTCAGTTCCAGTGTTCACTGTCTCAGTCTCACTCTCAGTCCCAGAAGTCACTGTCAGATTCTCCCAGTTCCACAGCTTAATGTCACAGGCTTATTCAGTGCCAGAACTCGTTGTCCCTGTCTCTGTGACGCCGACAACTCACTTTCCCAGTCCCATTCTCAGTCGCAGTCTCACTTTTTGCCCAGAGTTCATTGTCCCAATCTGTGGTGTCATAGGCCTCACTGCCCCAGTATCTGTTAGTCCCACACCTCATTATCCCTGTCTCTGTCAGTTCAGGAACTCACTGTCCCGAACTCACGCAATCCCAGAACTTACTGCCCCAACCTCGTCCAGTCCCAGACCTCGCATTTACAGTCTGTGACGATCCCAGAGCTTCCTGCCGTAGTCTGTGATTGTCCCAGTGCTCACTGTCCCCATCACTGTCAGTCCCAGACCACACTGTCAGTCCCAGACCACACTGTCTCAATCCATTTTATTTTCAGAGCTGACTGTCCCACCCTCACTTTTATTTTCAGAGCTGATTGTACAAGTCAATATCATTCCAAGTGCTCATACTTTCAGATGCTTTCAGTCACAGTGCTCACTGTCTCAGTCTTTTTCAATCCCAGAGCTCGTTCTACCAATCTCCCGCTCAATCCTACAGCTCTGTCACAGAAGCCTCTGCCAACTCCAGTTCTCACTGTGCCAGTTACTTCACTCTGAGTGTTCACTCTCCCAGTCACTATTAGTCCTACAACTCACTATCCCAGTCTGTGACAACCCCGCAGCTCACTGTCACAGCCACTGGCAGTCCCAGACGTCACTGTCCCAGTCTCTCTCTCTCTCGTCTCCGTGCTCACTGTCCAAGTCTGTCAACAGAGCTCACTATCTCAGTCTATATCTGTCCAAGAACTCACTGTCACAGTCTGTGTCAGTCCCAGTGCTCGTTGTTCCAGTCTGTGTCAGATTTTTTTAGATTAGATTAGATTAGATTGGAAACAGGCCCTTCGGCCCAACAAGTCCACACCGATCCGCCGAAGCGAAACCCACCCATACCCCTACATTTACCCCTTACCTAACACTAGTCTGTGTCAGATTTTTTTAGATTAGATTAGATTAGATTAGATTAGATTGGAAACAGGCCCTTCGGCCCAACAAGTCCACACCGATTCGCCGAAGCGAAACCCACCCATACCCCTACATTTACCCCTTACCTAACACTATGGGCAATTTTTAGTATGGCCAATTCACCTGACCCTGCACATCTTTGGACTGTGGGAGGAAACCGGAGCACCCGGAGGAAACCCACGCAGACACGGGGAGAACGTGCAAACTCCACACAGTCAGTCGCCTGAGGCGGGAATTGAACCCGGGTCTCTGGCGCTGTGAGGCAGCAGTGCTAACCACTGTGCCACCGTGCCGCCCACCGTGTCCTTCCCGGATCCCGCTAGCCCAGCCTATTTCAGTCCGAGGGTTGAAATTTCCCAGTCTCACTCGTAGTCCCATCGCTCACTGTTCCAATTCCATTCTCGATCCCAAATGCACAACGTCCCAATCGCTTTCAGTCTCAGATCTCACTCTCCAAGTCTCTGACTGCCCCAACTTTCACTCTTCCAGTTGCTTCTCCACCACATTTCTCACTCTCCCAGTCAGTCTTAGTCCCAGTACTAACTGTCTCAGTCTATTGCAGTCGAAAAGCTCAGTTAATCAATCTGGGGCAGTCCCAGATCTCACTAGTGTAGTCTCTTTCAGTCCCAAAGCTCACTGTCCCGGTCTGTTTCAGTTGCAAGGCTCTCTGTCCCAGTCTCTGTCAGTTCCACAGATCACTTTCTCAGTCGCGCTCTTGGTCACAGAGTTTAATGCCCCACTCTCTCCCAGGGCCAGAGCTTGCTGACCGAGTCTTGCTCTCAGTCCGACGTCTCAATGAACCAGTCTGTGTCAGACCCAGATCTAAATTGGCCATGTCTCTTTCAGTCCCAGAGCTTGGTGTCCCAGTGTCTCTTTCGGTCCCAGATCTCACTGTCCGAATCTCTGTCCGGGTTCAAGAACTCACTGTTCTAGGCGCTGCCAATTCCACAGCTCACTGTTCCAATCTCAGATTCCCAGAGCTCAATGTCACAGTCTTGGTCAGTTCTAGAACTCACTTACCCAACTCCTGTTAGTCCAAGTCCTCACTCTCCCAGTCTTTCTTAGTCTCAGTGTTTACTCTCCAAGTTTCTCATCGGTCCCAGAGCTTACTCTGCCGGTCGCGGTCAGTCAGAGTGTTTCCTGTCCCAGTCGACTACAGTCCCAGAGCTCACTGACCCAGTGTGTGTAAGTCCCATATCTCACTTGTCCACAGTGTGTCAGTCTCAGAACTCACTGCCCTAGTCTCTGTCAGTGTAAGAGCACACTGTCCCGGTCTTCCCATTCCCATTAAGCACTGTTGCAGTTTTACTCTCAGTCCCAAGTCTCAGTGACATAGTCTGTATTAGTCCCAGAGCTTGCTTTCCCAGTACCATTGTTGGTCCCAGAGCTGTCTTAGACCTGGTCAGTCCCACAGCTCACTGTTCCAGCCTGTGTTAGTCCCAGCGCTCACTCTCCCAGCTCCTCGTAGTTCCAGTCCTCTCTGTTCACTCTCCGAGTTTGTTGTCATTCCCAGTTCTCGCTCTCCCAACTGTCAGGGCAGCAGCTCACAGTTGCAGTGTCTTTCAGTCCCAGTGCTCGACTTCGCAGTATCAGTCTCCGTTCCAGTGCTCTCTATCCCAGTTTGAATCTCAGCCCCAATATTGTCTACTCTTGTCTCTTCCTGTTCGAGAAATTAATCTCCTGCCATTCAGACCAAATCTCTCTGTGATCGTCTCATACTCGGTCCCAGAGCTCACTACCCCAGCCTGTGTCAGTCCCAAAACTCACTATTGCAGTTTCTGTCAGTCCCAGAGCTCACTGTACCACTCTGTTTCAAAGCCAGACCTCATTGTATCCCAGTTTCTGACAGTCTCAAAGCTTACTGTCCCAGCCTATCGGTCGCAGAGCACCATGTGCCAATTTGTGTCATTCCCAGGGCTCCATTGCAGTCTCACTCTCTGTCCCTGCGCTGTCTGCTCTAATCACATTCTGTTCCAATGTCAATCTCCCAGTCTCATTCAGTCCTTGTTCTCACTGTCTCAGTTTGAATCTCGGTCACAGAGCACACTGTCCAAGTCCCTGTCAGACACATAACTCACTGTCCCAATTTCTGTCAGTCCCAGAGCTCACTGTCGCAGCATATATCATTTCCAGAGCTCACTGTCTACTCTGGAGGAGTCCCTGCGCTCGTTGTCCCTCTCCCACTCTCAGTTCCCGCGCTGTCACACCCAGTCTCCTTCTGTTTGAGAGCTCAATCTCCCAGACTCACTCTGTTGGAGATCGGCCTGTCCCAGTCGCACCCTTGGTCCCAGTGCTCACTACCCCAGCCTCTGTCAGTCCCACAGCTTACTCTCCCAGTCTCTTGTTAGGGTTAATGATCACAGACCATGCGTCCGTAAGTCCCAAAAATCACCAGCACAGTCTCTGTCAGTCCCACTGCTCACTATCAAACTCTGACTCAGTCCAAATGCCACTATCCCAGTCTCGATCCGAATCAGACCTCATTCTCCCAGACCCTTGTCAGTACTAGTGTTCATTGGCCCAGTGTCTGTCAGTCCCAGAACCCACTGTCTCAGCATCCGTCCGAACCACAGCTCACTGTCCAGAGCTGTTTCAGTCCGTGAGGTCATTGTTTCAGCATCTCTCAGTCCCACAGTACACTTGCACAGTGTCAATCTCTGTCACATTCATCGCTGTCCCAGTCTCACTCTCAGTCACAGAGCTCACTGTCTCATCATTTGTTAGTTTCAGAGCTCACTGTCCGAGTCTCAGCCAGTCTTAAGAGCTCAGTGTCCCTGTTTGTTTAAGTCCCAGTGTTCATTGTCACACTATGCTAGTCTAAGGGGAGGGTAACACTGCATTAAGAAAGTTAAGACATTGTTGAGCTCCAAGTTAAAAGTAAAAATGGAACTATCATAGAAAACATAGATACTGCGTCTGCATATGAGCAAAAAGTAAGCAGTGAATAGGAAAGTTGGGATACAGCTGCAGATTTTAACCAGGTGAAAGTGAGGAATGCAGATGCTGGAGATCGGAGTCTAGGTTAGAGTGGTGCTGGAAAAGCACAGCAGGTCAGTCAGCAACCAAGGAGCAGGAAAAACGACATTTCGGGCAATCTCCCAGTCTCATTCAGTCCTTGTTCTCACTGTCTCAGGAATGGTGAAGAACTTTTGCCTGAAACGTCGGTTTTCCTGCTCTTCGGATGCTGCCTGACTTGCTGTGCTTTTTCCAGCACCACTCTAATCTAGACTGCAGATTTTAACTACCTACAAAATAAATATAATGTTGTGGGTGCTCCAATGTCTGGGTCTAACGGAGAGAAAGACTGGGTGTGACATATTCCTGATTACAAGGTGTTCAGGTAAGTTAAGAAAATTTGTGACGGTAAATGTTGCAGATATTGGAGACAGACGAGGATGCAGAGACAGATAGAGAGAGAGAGAGAGAGGGAGAGAGAGAGAGACTGTGTGTGTGTGTGTGAGAGAGAGAGAGTAGGAAACAATCCTCTTCATAGGTACAAGAAATTTGGAGTGTGCATTAGCACAGCTTATTGTAGGGCATTGAGACAGGTTGCCATCATTGGTTTCGAGTTAATAAACGAGAACACAGACCAGGAATAACCAGGACTGGGTAAAGATGAAGGGAGCGGGAAGGGATCTCACCCAGGTTAACTTTTACACATCGTTTATGATGTTCATTGACAACAGAGCCTCAGGCTAGTGTTTAAGGCAGAGCTCGTCCAGACACAGTCACGTGGGTTACAAGTATATCAGCCAGATCAAAACTGAAGCCATTTGTCATTTCTCATTCAGTAGGATCATGGCCGATTCTATCGTAAATCCGTGCCTTCGGAAATCCATGCCCCTTATGATCTGGATTGAACCACACCAGGAGACATCCTTCTCACGTCTGCCTTGTCCAAGTGATTCAGTGCGTTTAACTCTTCAATCAGGTCACCCATCCACCAACCACCAGCTCGCCGAACTTTTCAACAACGCAGCTGAAACAAGCTCAATATGTCCAAACTTCATCTGAAAATGATCCCACTCATTCGAGTAAACCACCCCCGAACCAGCTCCGACTCATTTAAATACATCCTTCAATAAGGAGAGCAGAGCTGCATACAACGCTACTGATGTGGTCTCTCAGGCATCCTGCGTAACGAAAACATTATATTTGTGTGCGCTGCATCTTATCAGAAATAATATCACTCCATTAGCTTCATTCATTATGTTCTGTGTTTACACAATAACTTATTGAGACTCAAGCGCCACAAGATGTAAATCCCTCTGCGCCTCAGATTTTTGAAGTGGCCATCGTTTGAAATAATACGTGCTCTAAATTTAACATTTTGTTCCAATCTGAACAATTTGCTATTTTCCCAGCTTGTGTCCAGCTGCCGCATTTTCGCCGTCTCCATTAACCTATCTCGGTGAGTCTGCAAGCACCTTGCGCCTTCCACACCAATCCCTGCCTATCTTGCTGCTGCCTGTGAAATTTGCTCCACACAATCCCTTCCTTATCTCAGACCATGATCAAAAAATGACTGACCTCTGTTTCCTTGTGTTTTTTTTTACACATTACGACGACTCTTCACACGTTAAGGAAAGAAAACTATTCATATCCCTAAAGAACACCTTCTAACATTCTTGATGTCAGCTACCAGTCTTTTCTGGATCTCACTCTTTGTTTCTATACAATTCATTTCACCTCGTCTTGAATGTTCTGACCATCTCTTGTTTTTCTACTAAATGTCAGACATGTCATCAGTGAGAAACACACTTATTTGAACTTTATATTAGCATTTGTTTGGGCTACCTACTTACTGTAAGTAATCTAATTTGTTTGGGCTACCTGTCCAGTATTAGAAAATAAGCCTTGATTGTACTCGACCCTCACCTCTTTAAAGGTAGCACAATGCTTACTTTCAGTCTCTTCCAGCATCCTCTCATTGCAATCTTTCTGACTCCCTCTCTGTTCTTGCCCCTTTAAAGACCTCTCTCTGCCAAGTCTTATTCTGGATTGAGCTTTGCTCTTCTCCATCAACATCCTGAATTTTCTGAAAGAATACTAATTGTCGCCTGACTGTGGTTCCACTTGACAGACTTGTCTCACCTAATTTCGAAGAACCAGGTTTTGTAATGTATTTTTTCTTGCTGCCTGGTTCCACGAAGCTGTAGGAAGGTCTCCTGAATAAAGTTTCGGGAAGCTTGCCTTTCACTGTCCCTTACACTGTCCCTGTCTACGTTTGATTGTGCGTTGTCACGACATGGTAATTTGGGTATGCCTCGCGAAATTCCAGAAGGTTGGTGTCCTTGTGCATCCTTCTTACAGGCCAATACAATTGCACCTTCCTGTTCCTTCCATTTTGTCATCTTGATTCTGTCCTTGAGGCATCTGGAATATCCTCTTTCTGCACACTATAGTGTTATCTGAACTAACATTGAAATATTTCCTCCTGTCCGACTCCTCTCTTTTCCGAACACTTTGTATGAAGGGATTGTTAACACAGTAATTACCTTTCTTACGTTTGTCTTCAACTGTCTACCTCCTGTCCATTCACTTCTCAATTTCTCTGTCACACTTGCGTACTCTATCCTTCACTCTCCCTCTTGCTCGCTCTCATTCAGATTTTTGCTATCACTATGTGCAAGCCTCTCTCTTGTCTATCTATCTCTTTTTCTCCCTCTGTATCTCCCGCAACTTTTTCTCTCTGAATCATTTAGCTTGCTTTCCCTCCCGTCTGTGTATCTTTCTATTTCTGACTGTCGACCTCTGTCAATCATTGTCTTTCATTTGGTGTCTCATTCTTTCTGCCTATCTATTCCTCCTTCCTGTCTGTGTCTTTCTTACCATTTCTTACTCTCTTTCTTCGTGTCGCTATATGTCTGCATCAAATTGCATCACTTTCTCAGAATCTTTCTCTGACTCACACACTTCTCTGCCTTTTCTGATATCACTATCCCTCAAAGTGTTCAATGAAAACATGAAATGTTATGAGCAGAAGCAGGCTACTCAGCCCCATAGATTGATCCGGAATTTTATATGATCATGTTTGATCTCATATTGGCTTTACCCCCACTTCCTTCATCATTCCCTCAACTTATTAACAACTCAAAACCTGCATATATCCTCCTTAAACGTCTTTCGTGCCCCTGCCATGCACCATACTCAATGAATTCCACATATGTTATAGTGAAAATTGAATAATAAGGAATGTCAGGACATTTGCTTCCAAAGGTTTGAAATTTCTGCAACAAATTATTCAACAAATGTTCTTCAGTCCTAATAACCCTGTCAGAGGACATTAAATTACTTTTCTTTTTTATTTGTTCATCGATTTTTTTCCTGCAGATTGTTATGAAGTTGTAGGCGTTGGAAAGTTGGCAACCCTGTCATGTAACTGTAAGCACAGAATGTACTGAAATTCTTTTTAAAAACGTAACATTTGGTGATGAAACAAATAGGTGAGCTGAGTTGCTACGTCGCACAATGATTTGAATTTTACCAATCAGTTTAAATTATGCTAAAACCCAATCGAACTTGAATTTTACTCTTTTGATGACATTAAACCAATGAGGCGATCCAATGTTTTGGGGTGTAAGAATCAGGCGTTTTGAATAGTTAGCCAGAGAGGCAAAGAACACCAATGCAGACTTCCCGCCAACCCAGTCTTTGAAAGGTACAGGTCTATCTGTGATAGACCTGTGCAACAGTAAACTGAAGAAGACCTAAGAAGTTATAAAAAGTAGATCGACAGCTGGCTGATTTGAAACGTGAGATTTTTGTAAACTTAAGGAGGCTTTTATCGAAGAAGATGTTGTTGTAGACTGGGAGGTGGATAAATCGACCAGACAAATGGGGCTTACAGTGTAGAAAGTTGTTGTTTAATGTTCTCTTTTGTTTGAGTTAATTTTTTTTTAATAGTGAGCTTTGTCACTCATAGTTTAACGCATGATGAGGCGAGGTAAGCTTTTCTGTGTGTCTGGTTTAAATTGGCAGAAGATTTTACCACGTAACAAGATGCTCAGAAGGTTCGAAGTGCCAAATTGTGTTAGAGATATTTAAAAGCAGGATCAGTTCAACTGTTGCACAAAAACAGATATCATCACTGACAAAACGCTCCTTCTGCCTCCCTCTGCTGGGCTCTGTGTACACACAGAATCACACAACCGACACACACACGCACACACATGCCCAAACTCACACAATTACTTGCGCATACACACACTCACATACTCACAAACAAAGGAACACAGAAGCACACTGAGGCACGCGGACTCACACAGATGTACACAGACACCGACATGTACCTTGATACGTACACATCCACATACAATCACACTGACGTATGTTCTCACGTGCACATACACAGTGATACACGCACACGTGGAGATGTACATTGATACACACAACAAAACACGTATTGAGACACACACGAGTACTGACACACATATCTTCACACTCACACGTAATGACACACAAAATTAGAAACACTCAGAGACACACTAACAGACTGCTAATAGTAATACCAAGGGACTTCACTTAACAATTATTTTCTCGTTCCCGGCCTTACTCAGCTGTTAAGGATTCCTTGGCTGAATGTGCAACCTTGTCATTCGTATTAAATCACTTATAATGGGATTTGTACAATAGGTTGCAAGATAATGAACAGGTTCTAAAGTGAGACCCGTCTGATGTCTCACGCCATTTGAATTTTATTCAGTCAAAATTTCTCAAAGCATGTTTTGTCATATTCTTCATGCAAAATCCTGTCAGATCATCCTACATTATCTGACAGACCTCTGACAATTCAGCCTGTCTTGGCTTTGGAAGAAGATCTCTCTGGAGACTTGAGGAATTGCTGCAGTTCTTCGTTGACATGGCAGTCATTATTTCGATTGAGCTTTCGTGGGAGTGGGCAATGGCTGGCCCTCCTTGCACAATCCTGGGAGACTTTGAAAGATATCATTCTCTGAGCTGGTGTCCCAGACCTCACTGCCCCGGTCCCTGTTAGTCCCGGTGTTCACTAACCCAGTCTGTGTCCATTCGGTATCTCACTGCCTCAATCTGCTTCCGTTCCAGAGCTCACCATCCAGTATCTTTAGACCCCAGTGCTCACTGTTGCAGTCTCTGTCAGTCCCACAGGTGATGGTTCAGGTCCCATTTACAGTCCTATTGCTCAATCCCCCAGCCTCTGTCAGTCTCAGAGCTCACTTTCCTAGTTTCACTCTTGGTCCCAGAGATCACTGTCCAATACGCTGTCAGTTCCGGAGCTCACTGACCCAGTCATTTTCAGTGCTAAAACTCACTGTCCCAGACTCACTCTCAATCCAAGGGCTCACTATCCTGGGTTCCACCAGTCCCCGAGCTGATTGCCAAATCTGTGTGAGCCCCAGCCCTCATTATTCCACTCTCATTCTAATTTGCAGTGCACACTATCCCAGTCACTTTAAGTCCCAGACACAGGCTCCCAGTCTCTGTCAGTGCCTCTACTAGCTATCTCAGTCACTGTCACTTCGTGTACTCACTTCCCAGCCTCTTGTCAGCCCGTGTTCAGTCTATCAGTGTCTGTCAATCCAAGAGCTCACAGTTCTAGCCTCTGACAGTACCAGAGATAATTGTCTCATAATCTATCAATCCGAAAGATCACTACTCCAGTCTGTAACAGTCGCAGAGATCATCTTACCAATCTCCCTTTCAGTCCTTCTGATCATTGTCCCAGCTTTACTCTGAGCCCCAGAGTTCACAGCCCTATTTTCTGTCAGTCCCAGATCTCACTGTCCAAGTGCGCACTGTACCAGTCTACATCCCAGAGACTGTCTCAGTCTGTATGAGTCACAGAGCTGACTAACACAGCCTGTTTCTGTCCCAGAATTCCCTGTCCCACTCAAAGCCAGTCCCAGAAATCACTCTCCCAGCTTCTTTAAGTCCCAGAGCGCACATCCTAGTCCCTGTCGTAATCTCAATCTCAGTCCTCGGGCTGATTTGCATCAGTCCCACTGGTCACTGTCTCTGTCAGTGTTTGTCACAACGCTCAATATGCCAGTGTCCCTCTTGTTTCCTAGTGCACAGTGTCCGAGTCGCTTTTAATCCCAGAGCTCATGCCTACAGTCTCTGTGAATCCCAGTGCTAGCTCTCCCAGGCACTGTCAGTTGCAGTACTCACTTCCCTGTCTCGTTAATACCACCGCTTACTGTACTAGTGACTGTCAGCCGCAGAGATCACTGCCCCTGTTTATGCGAACACTTTCAAAGAATCTGTTAGTCCCAGAGACTCCTATCTTACCTCTGGCTTCTCAGAGCTCATTTCCGGTTCTCAGTCTGAGTACGAGTGCTCACTGTCCCAGTATCACTCCAGGTCTCAGAGCTCATTGCCCCAGTCTCTGCCAGACCAAGTGTACAATGTCAGAGTCTCCCTCTCTCTCTCTCTCAGATGCAGAGATCACTGCCCCAGTCTCTGTCAATCCTAGAGCTCACTGCCACAGATACTTTCAATGCCAGAGATCACTATTACAGTTTATGTTAGTCGCAGAGCTCAATATGTCCTTTTCTGACTCAGTCTCACTCTCAGCCTCAGTGTTCATTGTCTCAGTATCACTCTCAGCACAGAGCTGACTGTCCAAGTCTCTGTTTGTCCAAGTGCTTACGGTCCGAGTCTCGATAGTCTCAGTGTGCATTGTCCCAATCTATGTCAGTCACAGAGCTGGCTGCTCCAGGCTATTGTATTCACAGTGCTTACTGTCACAGTCTTCCATTCGGCCCATTCTATGTCAATCCCAGAGCTCATTGTCCCAGTCTCACTCTTTTTCTGAAAGGGAGATCTAAATCCCTTTGATAATTAAAACCAAAAAAAAAACATAGGTGAGAACTTTGGTTGGTAATATGATCAAGAGGTGTGACAAGGGATATAACCAAGGGATATAATTCATTTTCCTTCGGTGAAAAGGAGTGGCTAAATGAAATCAAATCCTTTCACTCACTCTCCAGTAACCAAATAACTATTCATTTATCTAACTCCAACATTGAACAAATTAACAGAATTACTAACAAACTAATTTCCCGAAAACTGAACAAAATGCTACTGGAATGAATACTATTCAAATAAACGTGAAGTCCCATTTTTAAAACAACAACTCATAAGCAAAAATTAAATTAAAGCTTGAACTCTCCAGGTTCGCACATATATGTTTTTTCTAGTTTATCTCCAAGTTTCCTTCTGCAGATCTCGCATCTGAAATACAATTCTTGGGATAACACTTCTTTGAGGAATTTGAGCGGAAATACTTTTATATCTTTGATTGGTCTTTTTAAATAAGTTAACAATTTGGTGTGAGAGGCCGGTTTGTCTCAGATAGCAGACTTACTTTCTCTGCAGCTGAAGTTTAACTCTCCCTTCAGATGTTTGAATTATTGAATTTAGCTCTCCCAGCTTTCAGAAACCACTTTCTTCAATACTCTCAATAACGCTACACAGTCTCATAATGTGATTGAGTTCAATTGTCAACACCATCAATTGAATTTCAGTTTCTCTGTGTTGGTTTAAATTATTTGGCCGAATTCAAACTCGTCTTCAATACAAACTTAAGTTGTCCATTAACAAAACCAATGGTTAAATGTTTAGAAGTGTCTGTACTATTCCCCATCTGCTCACGACTCCTCTTTTAAACGCTAAGCTGAAAAAGTACATTATCTCTTACGGATAACACACTCTGTTGTTCAATTCATGATTGTTCTACACAACTTTGTAATACTCTCAGCCCCAGTGCTCACTATCCTACTCACACGTTCAGTTCCAGAGCTCACTGCGCCAGTCTGTGTCTGTCCCAGAGCTCCATGCCCCAGTTCGTGGCGGTCGTAGATCTCAGTGTCCAAGTCACTTTCAGTCCCAGATTTCGATGCCGCACTTTGTGTCAGTTCCAACTCTCAGTGTCCAAACCTTTCTCTCAGTCGCAAGGCCCAGTAACCAGTCCGTTCCAGTCCTGGATCTCACTATCACAGACACTGTCATTCCCAAAACTCAGTGTCGCAGACTCTGTCAGCCCCAGAACCAACTTTCTTGGTCTCTTTAAATTCCAGAGCTCACTGTCGATGTCAGGACCAGTGGTCACTGGCTCAGTCTCACGTTCAGTTTCAGTGCCGACTGACCCTGTCTCAGTCTCAGCCCCGGAGGTCACTGTCCCGCTCTCTGTCAGTCCCAGTGTTCAGTGTCCCAGCCTCTGTCCGTCCCAGTGCTCACTCTCACTGTTTCTTTTCTGTCCAAGCGCGCACGCTCGCAGTCTCTGCCAGTCATAGACCTTAAAGTGCAAACACTGTCAGTTGCAGAGTTCACTGTCACAGTCTTTGTCAGTCCCAGACATCACTGTCATAGTCCCTCTTAGTCCCAGATGTGAATGCCCAGGTGTCTGTCAATCCCAGAGTTCACTGACCAAACCTGTATTAATCCCAGAGCTCACTGTCCCTCTCTCTGTCAGTCCCAGTGTTCACTGTTGCAGAGTGTGTCTGATCCGGGGTGCAGTGCACCAGTCTCATTCAGTTCCAGACCACACTCTTCAAGTGTTTTTCAGCCCCAGTGCTGACTGTCTGTGTCTGTCATGGTCATGTCCTCTCCCAAGCCTCCTGATTTATGTAAGTCCCAGAACTCACCGTCCCGGGGCTCAGTGACCCAGTCTGACTCAGTCATAAATCTCACTTGCCCAGAATCTTTCGGTCCCAGGAAACACAGTCCCAGTCACACTCGGCCCCAGAGGTCACGATCACACCCTCTATCAATCCTACACCTCATGGCCCCAGTCTCTGTCAATCTCAGAACTCAATGTATCAGTCTGCTTCATCCTCAGAACTTGCCTACCAGTTTGTGTCAGTCCCAGTGCTCGCCATCGCAGTCATTCTCCCAGTCTCAGAGCACACTGTCCCTGACCATGTAGGTCCCCTCAACACTACCCCTGTCTGTATCAGTCTGAGAGCACACTGTCACAGTCTTACTGTCGGTCCCAGACCTCAAAATCCCAATCTCTCTCTCCATCACAGAGCTCACAGTTGCAAACTCTCTCTGTCACACAACTTACTGTCCCAGTCTCTTTTAATTACAGAGCCCACTGTCCGAATCTGTTTCATTTCGAGAGCTCACTCTGCCAGATTCACTCTCAATACGAGTGATCACTGTCCCAGTCTCACTCTGACCCCAGACGTCACTGTCCCATATCGACGTAATCAAATATTTCACTTTCTCAGTCTCTGTCGCTCTCATGTTCATTGTCCCAGTATCTGTCAGCCCTGGAGATCACATTTACAGTCTCGTTCGGTCTAAGAGCTCAGGGTCGTAGTCCGTATCAGTCCCGGTGCTCACTGTCCGTATCTCAGTCAGTCCTAGATCTCATTGTCCCGATTGCTGTCAGTCCCAGTGCTCACTGTGCCCTTTCACTCCCAGAACTGGCCGTCTGAATTCATGTCAGTCCCACAACTCACTGTCTCCTTCTCACTCTCAATACGAGAAATAACTTGCCCTGTCTCTTTCAGTTCCAGAGCTCACTGTCCCAGCCACAACCTCATCCCAGAACTCACTGTCCCATACTCTATTCGAGAGCTCACCGCTCCAGTTTCTCTCAGTCCGAAAGCTTACTGACCCAGTGTCACTCAATACTAGAAATAACTTTCCCTGTCTCTTTCAGATCCAGCGTTCACTGTCCCAGTCTCACCCTCAGTCCAAGAACTTACTGTCCCAGACTCTGCTCCAGAGTCCACT
This sequence comes from Chiloscyllium plagiosum, assembly GCF_004010195.1. Lineage (NCBI taxonomy): Eukaryota > Metazoa > Chordata > Chondrichthyes > Orectolobiformes > Hemiscylliidae > Chiloscyllium > Chiloscyllium plagiosum. Next base: position 1,124,851 of record NC_057758.1, read on the forward strand.
GTTCCAGTCACTGCCAGTCTGAGAGCTCACTCTGTCCATATATCTGTCCATCCCACGGCTCAGCTCCCTAGCCTGCGTCAGTGCCAGATCTCATGGGTCCAGTCTCTTTCAGTCTCAGAGGACAGCATCCCAGTCTCACCCTTGATCCCAATGTATAATGTCACAGTTGTTTTTTTTGTGCCGGGGTCACTCTCGAAATCTCTCTCAAACCGAGTGCTCACCCTCCACGTCTTTGTCAGTACAAGAGATTACTATCCAAGCCTCTTCCAGTCCCACAGCTCCCAGTCCCAGAGTTCACTGTTCCAGTCTGTGGCAAACCCAGAGCTCACTGTCCCATTGTCTCTCAGTATCGGAACTCACTGTCCCAGTCGTTATCAGTCCTACATTTCGCTGAGCCAGTCTTGGAAACCCCTAAAATTAAATATTCCTGTCTCGTTCCGCCTCAGAACTCACTGTCCTTGTTTCTTTCAGGCCGAGAACGTACTGTCCAAGACTCACCCTCAGTCTCAGAGTTTACGGACCTAGTCTGTGGCAATCCATAAACTCACTGCCTAGTCTCTGTCCTAGAGTTCACTGGCCCAGTCTTTTTCAGTCCCAGACCTCACTTCCCCAATTTCACTCTTAATCCCATCGCTCACTCTAATCCTCTCACCCTCAATCCCATAACTCTCTCGGTCCCAGTGCTCAATGTCCCAGTCTTACTCTCAATCCCAGTGCTCACATTCCCACCCTGTGGCAGTCCGAGAGCTCACTGTCCTAGGCTTATTTTCTGTCCCAGAGCTCACCATCCCACTGAGTGGATTTCCAGAAATCACTGTTCCAGTCTCTGTCAGCGTGAGAGCTCTGTCAGTCCCATAGCGCACTGTCCAAGCCAGTGTCAGTCACACTGCTCACTGTTTCAGTCACTTTCAGTCCCAGTGCTCACTCTCACAGTCTCTGTCAGTCATACTTTCCACCCACCAGGCCTCCTGTCAGTTCTAGTTCTCACTCTTCAAGTCTCTGCCCTTTCCAGAGCTGGACTGCCTAACACTTTGTCAGTCCAATCACTCACTGTAGCAGTCGCCTTCAGTCCCAGTTCTCACTCTCCAAGTCACTTTCAGTTCCAATGTTGTTCTCTTCGCCTGTGTCAGTCTCAGTTCTCACTCTCCAAGTCACTTTCAGTTCCAATGTTGTTCTCTTCGTCTGTGTCAGTCCCAATTCTCACTCTTCCAGTTGCTTGGCATTTTTAGAGCTCACTCTCGCAGTACCTGTCACTCCAAGTGCTCAGACAGTCAGCCTGTGTTAAATCCATAGCCTACTGTGCCAATTAGTTTCAGTTCCAAACGTCATTGTCAGTCTGTCAGTAGCACAGTTGATTTTCACAGTCTCACTCCCAGTCGCAGAGCTCCCTGCAACAGTCTCATTGAGCCCCAGGGCTCACTTCCCAGTCTCACTCTAGGTCTCAGAGCTCACTGTCCCAGACTGTGCAAGTCCGAGAGATCACAGTTCAAAAGCTTGGCGCGGGTGAGAGCTCAGCAAGTGCAAGTCAAACAGCATCGGAAAATCAAGAGGGTCGACGTTTCGGGCAAGGTCTTTCTTCAGGACAGAAGAAGAGTCCTGTCTGAAATGTCGACTCTATCGCTACTCAGAAACTGCCTGATCTGCCGTGACCTATGCATGCCAGCTTTCATCAACTCCGAGTCTCCAGCATCCGACTCTCATTTTCTTCCAAAGGTCATACTTACAGTCTCCATCAGTCCCAAAGCTACCTGCCACAAACTAATTCTTGTTCACAGAGCTCACTGTCCCAATCTCACTCTCGGTCCCAGGGCTCACTTCCCTATTCTCTGCCCGTCTCAGAGCTCACTATCAAACTCTGTGTCTGTGCCAAAGTTCATTGTCCAGATCTCGCTTTCAGTTCCAGTGCTCACTTCCAGTCTCAATCAGTCGCAGTGATCACTCCAACAGTCCCTGTCAGAGCCAACGCTTAGACTTCTCTTAGTCTCTGAGAGTCACGAAGCCTAGACTACCAGTTTCTGTCAGTTCCAGAGCTCACTGTCACAGTCTCTTTGTGTCAGTCCAAATAGTCAATGCCCCAGTCGCTTTCAGACCCAAGGTCGTACATTCGTACCACATGGAAACAGACTCTTCAGACCACCAAGTCCATGCCAACCAGGTATCCAAAACTGAAATACTTCCATTCGTCTGCAAATGTTTACGCATGCATGTAAACCATTCCCACTCGAGTACCTGTCTGAATGTTTTTTTTCAAGTGATGTAGTTGTACCCCACCCCGTACCACTCCCTCTGGCAGTTCGTTCCACATACGCATCACCAACTGTGTGAAAAAATGCACCTCCAGACTATTTTAAATATTTCTTTCCTGTAAAATCAAACTTGCGCTCTCCAGCTTTTGATTTCCCCATCCTGTATAAACGACTTTCATTTTTCAAGTAGTATTTGTGCTTTACGAACTTGAAAATCTTTATAAGGTCACATCTAAGCCTCCTGTGTTCCAAAAGAAAAATGTCCCAGCTTGTTCAGTTTCAATGAACCCAGGAAAGAGCTGACTCATCGTACTGTGTGCAAATCACTGACCCCAGGGCGAGATCAGACTGATTCCACTGTAGCTGCTTGACACATGTTGGTGCACGTTCAGTGACCCAGTGCCTCTCGTTCTGACAGCATGGTAAAATTAAGGGTATTGATACTGAAGTGGAAAAGACTTCTCTTCATTCATAAAAAAAATTACTGTGTTGCGTTGTTTAAGAAATTTTAGTAGGAGAGTATATGGATATTTCAACACATCCTTCATCTGAGCCCTGAACTTGGTCAATGCAATGGTATAAATGCAAATATTTGTACAACAACTTGTGAGCTGGCAGATGTATCCAATTTCCCTTACAAAATAATGGAGATGTATGGCCTTCGGCCCCAATAACCATGCCCGGTTCCATATTGAATAAAGCATAATGACTGTCCATGACAGTACAAAGTTGGCTGAGACGAGAAAAAGTAAAATTATGGATTTTCTTCGACTCTTGCTCCCCCTGCTGAGAGTTTGAAGTCTCCGACGGGCTCTGTTGGCCATTATGATATGTCTGGCACATAAAGCATTGAATACCAAAGTCAAAAGAATTGCTAAACACGGGGTTAGAAGATGATGTGTTATTTCGAATATTCCCCAGAAATGGGATTGTTTAACAACTGTTCTTATCTCACAAAACCAAAGAAGGTTCTGCAGCTGATACTAACTTGCTAACATAAAATACCAAAAGGTATTCTATAAACTGCTCAGTAACATCACTGTTCCCAAAACCACAGATGCAATTTTCTCCGTGTAATATTTACGTTTCAATTTCTGGCAACTCTTAGGCACTAGTCGATCGAAAGTGAAGGCAACAGTGAACCAGACAGAAGAATCCGTGACTGCATAGACTAGAATGGCATGGATGTTGCACACAGGGAAGGATTTCACAAACTGAAAATCTGTCACATATACAATTGGAATGTGCCTCAGTGTCAAATCAACCATGTTGACCAGTATATCCACCACTGCCAGCGCCACCAGATAGAGAGTTACACATTTGGATAGACCGCACTTAGCCTGAGACAGGATTCCAATCGCCAGTATGTTAACTGTGAAAAAGGGTAATAACATCTTAAAATAATGCATCATTTGAAGAACACATATCCTATTTGAAGACAAAGAGTGACATAGTCTCAGAATTGAGGGTCAACCCATTTCAGACTGAGATGAGGACAAATTGCTTCTCTCAGAGTCTTGTGTCCTTGGAATCCCTTGCATTGAGCACTGTGAAAACAAGAGTCCTCGTTTATATTGGAGTCATAAGGGGCTCAAAATGTTAACCCACTTCTTCTCCCCAAAGATGATGTTGTTAGGAAGAGCCATACTAAACTGGAAAGAGGACGAAAGAGGCCTATCGCAGGAAGGTGCTCCCAATGACCAGTGGAATCCAGAACCCTTTAAATGTGTGTGTGCATATGTGTGTGTATTTGTGTGTGTGCGTGCGCGTGGTGGGGGAGGGGCAGTGTGTTGTAGGGGTGTTCACGGATGGTGATCACAGTATAAGGATACGGCGCAGGACTGAGTTGAAACGTGAACTCAATTTCCTTTTCTCTCTGCGGATGCTGCAACAACTGTTCAGCTTCTCCAAAGTTTGCCCTGATGTTCTATGCGTCAAGAAGAGTGGCTCTAGAGAATCACAGCAGGTCAGGCAGCAACCGAGGTGTATGAGTTTCGACGATTCTAGTATAAGCCTTGTTGGTGACCCATTGTGTTTATCCAGCACTACACTTTTCAAATCTGACTTTTCAGCACCTGCAAGACCTTACTTTCCTCTGATGTTCTCTGTGCTTGAGAAGAGTACTGCAGGAGATATGTCATTGAAGTCAATGTCTCAAAACGTTGTTATGGATTGAGAGCAGATTGACAGGGCAAGGTAAGACAGGAGCATAAAATGCAGTGTTTTCGCTGTACTAAAAAAACATCATTCGTGATGCAGTTAGTTTCTTTAGCTTATCTAATTATTCCTAAAGCTGCAAGAGATGTTGCACGTGTATCATGTGAACAGAACAGAGGACAAGATGAGACAGGCACGAGATGCCTCTGACTAAAATAGCCGACGAACATTTCAGAATGTTTTCTGCAATATTTGTCAATCTCACTCCTACAGTTCCTGGTTTCATTGCCAACCGCTATTTACAACTGGATTAGGGCATAACGACAAATCCTCAAACTTAACTTTTGCTTTGGTGATCGCTCTGTTCCATTGATCGCATTCTACTCCTGCTGTTCATATAGAACATAGAACATACAGCGCAGAACAGGTCCTTCGACCTTCGATGTTGCGCCGACTTGTGAACTATTCTCAGCTCGTCCCTCTACACTATCCCAAAATCATCTATGTGCTTATCTAATGACGGTTTAAGTCTCCCTAATGTGGTTGAGTTGACTACATTTGCGAGTAGGGCATTCCACGACCTTACCACTCTCTGCGTAAAGAACCTGCCTCTGACTGTGTCTTAAATCTATCAACCCTCAATTTGTAGATATGCCCCCTCGTACACACTGACATCATCATACTAGGAAAAAGACTTACACTGTCTAGCCTATCTAATCCTCTGATCATCTTGTATATCTCTATCAAATCGCCTCTTAGCCTTCTTCTTGACAATGAGAACAGGTTCAAGTCTCTCAGACTTTCCCTATGAGACCTTCCCTCCAGCCCAGGCAACACCTCGGTAAATCTCCTCTGCACCTTTTTCAATGCTTCCACATCCTTCTTAAAAATATGGGGACCAGAAGTGTACGCAATATTCCAACCAGAGTTTTGTATAGTTGCAGCATGATATTGCGTCTCCGGAACTCAATCCATCTACGAATGAAACCATATGACTTCTTAACAGCACTATCCATCTGAGTGGCAACGTTCAGGGGTCTATGTACATGGACTCCAAGATCCCTCTGCACATTCCTCTCTATAAAGAATCTTTCCATTGACCCAGTACTCTGCTTTCCTGTTATGCTTCCCAAAGTACATCGCCTCACATTTAGCTTCATTGAACTCCATTTGCCACCTCTCAGCCCAAATCTGCAGTTTATCCAAGTTCCCCTGCAACTTGTAACATTCTTCCACATTGCCCACTACTCCACTTACTTTAGTGTCGTCTGCAAATTTACTAATCCATCCATCTATGCCTAGGTCTAAGTCATTTATTAAAAGGACAAACAGCAGTGGTCCCAAAACAGATCTTTGTGGCACACCACGAATAACTGGACTCCAGGCTGAATATTATCATTCAAACATCACTCTCTGCCTTCTTTCAGAAAGCCAGTTTCTAATCCAAACTGCTAAATCATCCTCAATTCCATGCCTCTGCATTTTCTCCAACAGCCTACCATGTGGAACCTTATCAAAGACTTTACTGAAGTCTATGTATACCACGTCAACTGCCCTAACCTCATCTACATGCTTGTTCACTTTCTCAAAAAACTCAATGAGGTTTCTGAGACACGACCTGCCCTTGACGAAACCATGTTGACTATCTGAAATCAAATTGTTTAGGTCATTATTCCAAGGATTATATTCTCTTCACCAATTCTGCACCTCATCTTGCTCGATATGTTTGATTCTACTCTTGAAAACTCTCGTCAATGTCTCTCTGTAACAAGTTTTAATCCTTTTCTTTCAGTCCGATGATAGTTTGAGGAAACATCATCTCCACGTTCACTCTGCAAAGATCCATACTGAAGCTTTTATATTCGACCTTTGATGTTTCGAAACTCCAATGGATAATATCCTGGCTTTGATATTGTGCATTATCCTTATCAACGAATGTCTGCCAACAATTAATCTTTCCATCTGAGTGCTTCTCCCCTTTGTGCTTCCCTTTGTCCAGGTGAAAAATTGGGAGAGTATATAAAAAAGCAATTCAACTGTTTGAAATTGGTGACGAAAGCAGAAATGAATATCAGAACTCAATATGTCTAGCAGTGCATGAGGAGAGAAGAACAGAGTTAATGTTTCAAGACCAGTAACTCGGACGGTTACCCCCACCACATTTTCGGACAAGAGGTTCAGCTGGCACTGTTTCTGTCTCTGCTGAAGTGTGAGTAGCTTTTGGATTGTCCTCAGAGTGTCCTGCTTCGGTGGGAAAATCCTCCTTACTGTGAAAAACAGAAAACATCTGGGAAACTGCTAGCTGGTTGGTAGGAAGGACAAATATTAGAGGAAGTTACGATTGACCTTTTGGAGACACTGACTGCATTCAATGATGTGTTTATTCCTTGAACTTGATGACATTATTCAGAGTAGGTCATCACTCACAACAGATATAATTACAAACGTTACAAGAGACTATGCATTCTGAAGCGAGTCACCTTCTGATTCTCCCCTAAAAACTGTCTAACAACGAAAAGGCACAGGTAAGGTGCAGGTCGAACAACATTCGAGACGATCGACAGAATTCAGGACAAAACAGCCCACTTAATTGACACTACACCCAGAAACAGCCACTACTTTCACAACTAACACTGCAAAGCAGCAGTATGTACTATCAACAATGTGCGGAATAGACTTTCAGGAAAAAATCTCAGACAGCATCTTCCAAACCCATGCTGATTTCCATCTAGAAGGACAAGGGCAGCCGATACATGGAACAGAATCCCCTGCACGTTCCCTTGGATGAAATTTGATCAAAAATGTACAAAGATCAGGATGATAGGAATATGGGTAAGTTGTTTCTGGTCAGGTTGCAAAAGAAAGATATGATTCTTATGCTTGATTTCGATGGATTTAAATGGCAAGGGGAAAAGTCGGGGACCATCGTGGGATGTTGTAAATTGAACCACAACTGCTCGTGTCACGGTTTTCGCAAAACTGCAGTTCAGTCACCCAAACCACTTAAAACATCAGACAGTCAGTATAAAATCAAAAACCGCTAGAACTCTCTTCATTTGACCTGAATTCAGTTCATGGGTTCAACTCACAGGATAAACAGACTTACCAAAGATACCAACTGCAGTAAGGAAAGGATAGTAAACGTGCTAAAACAGCAAAGTACATAAGCTATTCGATAGTGGACTGTCATCCAATGCTGATTTCTAGTGTAGTAGGCAATTTGCGAAGGGAACCTCCTGTTCATCGTTTCGAAACTCCAGTCTGCTGTACCCCGATTCTGTTCCATTCCTGCAATATTTCAGTGTGTCCTTCTCGGACTACGATCACTCCACTCCCTCTCTGTTACAGATGTTGATTCCTGTGCATACCAGAGCTGAGGGCTCCCTCTCATAATATGAGATCACAATTTGGAAGGTCTTCCTTAAGAGGAGAAAAGGGGGACTCTCCACAGACACGACGAGGATCCCTGGAGGCTAACATTCATTCAGATCTCTGAACAGTTTCAGTTGACGTATCGCAAATCAACATGCGTTGTGCTCAAAGTGGAAGGAGAAAGTTCTCATTCCCTATTGGGATATCCAAACACCAGTCTATTTTTAGAAGCATACGCACAGACAGCAGTTCACTCTTGATAACCTTCCAATTTTGTAATTCTGACTTATTTCTTCTCGATTTGCAAAAGGAGTGGTTTTGTGAGAAATCTATTTAACAAGAATAATGCGAGATATAAATCAGGCAAGTCAATATGTTATCAGAGGTAGTGCGCAGAGGCCTTATCAATCGAATACAAAAATATTCGTTCACAAAGCATACAGTCAGAACATCGTAAAGCATACAAAGGGGTCTTCTGGCCAACAATGCTTATGCTGACCAACAACCAGCAAACTACATTAATCCCATTTGCACACACCTGGTCCATAGCCTACTGTGCTCCAGCATATTAGTTTTTTCACAATAATGAAACAAGAGGAGGCCATTTGGCCCGTCGACCTTGCTGCAACATTCATTAAGATCATGTTGATGTGTCCACGGTCTCAGTTCCTCTGACCTGCATTGTCGCCATAGCTTTTTAATTCACCTAACATGAAAAGACACATCTAACTGTGTCTTGAATATATTTAATGAAGTTGTCTCAACTGCGTCCTTAGTCAGAGGATTCCATAGATTAATTAGTCTTTGGGAAATGCAGTTCCTCTTCATCTCTGTCCTTAGCCTACTCCCACTTATATTGAGGTCATTTCCCCCATTCCTAGTCTCACCCAACAGTGGAAACAACTTGCCCGCATCAATCTTAGCTATCCTTTTCATAAATTTATATGTTTCTACAAACCCCCTCTATCTCTTAAATTCGAACGAGTACAAATTCAGCCGGCTCAACTGTCCTCATAGAGTAGCTCCTTCATCTAAGGACTCAACCTGGAACCGCTGCTGCACCGCCCCCACAACCAGTATATCATTCATCTAGCAAAGAGAGCAGAACTGCGCACAATACTGCAGCGGCAGCATCACCAACTTCTACAATTACAGCAAAATCTTCCTGCTCTTAAAGTCAATCTCTATAGCAGTGAAAGCCAAATTCCACTTCCCTTCTCGATTACTTGTTGCATTTTCAAATCAACTTTCAGCGACTTGTATACAAGCCTAAGTCCTTGTGCACAACAGCGTGCTGCATCCTTCACTATTTAAGTAATACTCTGCATTATTTTTGCATCCAAAGTGGATAACGTCACATTTACTAACATTATATTCCATCTGCGAGACACTTGCCTCTCCACTTAACCTATCTAAATCTTGATTTAAATTCTCGTTCAGATGCTTTATAGATATTGAGAGTACCAGCCTCCACCACCATCTCAGGTCAGGTAGTACATGTTTCGACTAGCCCTCTGGATGAAAGGAAAATTGCAGATCTCCTCTAAAACACGTGCTGCTCAGATTAAACTAATGACCTCTGGTTTTAGATATATGGCATGGTTTGATAATAATGAATATGTTCCAGACCTTTCAGGTAGTAAAAGAAAAATGTAATTAGGGAATTATGATTCAGACTTGAAAGAAGAACAGTAAAGAAAAGTAGTATATGGCTGGTGCAGTGTAGACATTTTTGCTAAAAATGCGTTTTTGTTCCTTCATTGGATAGGGCATTGCTGCCTAGGCAGTATTTACTGCCCATCCCTAATTGACTAGAGGGCATTTGAGAATCAACCACTTTGTTGTCGGTCGGGTATCACATGAAGGCCAGACCAGGTAAGGATGGCAGTTTCAATTTCTGAAGGACATTAGTAAACCAGATAGGTTTGCTCTCCCACAATGACAATGGATTCATGGTCATTGTTAGTCTCTTAATTCGATTTTGGTTTGTATGGCGTGCTTTAGAACGAAGTGGCAACCACATCATCTATGAGACTGATGTGAACTACATTTTTCCCAATGAATGTAACTCCATAGATTTGGGATCAGATTGCTGCATAGCTGATGCGTGTGCCTACCACTGGGCAGGATTTGACCAATCTTCTCAGGAGAGTAGAACCCAGACTAAAAATCAGAAAGGAACGCCGACGCACACTGAATAATGAAAGCCGAAAAGTGTACCTCTGTAAAAGCATAGCAGGTCAGGCAGTGTCCCAGAAGCAGGAGAGTCGACGTTTAGGGCATAAGCCCTTCATGAAGAATGTGGGCGTTAAAAGAGGGCTCTCGGAAACGTAGCTGGAAAGTTGATAGGTGGGTGCAGGTGGGGTTAATTGCGATATGTCAGTGGGCAGAGTGTAACAAATAGCTAGGAAGGAAGATGGACTGTTCGGATAGGTCAAGAGGGCGGTGGAGAGTTGGAGGGTTGGATATAGGAAGAGGTGGGGAGGGGAGATTTGTAAACTAGTGAAGTGGATGTTGATGCCGTATACTGAAGGGTCCCAAAGTGGATTATGAGGCGTTCTTCCTTCAATCATCGGATGGCTTGACTTGGAGGTTGAGGAGGCCCAGGACTTGTGTGTCCTTGGTGAGTGGGAGAGATATTTGATTTGGTCGACCCAGGTTATTTTGTTCTTGGGTTTTTTTTTGAAAGAGAGTTCGTAAAGCCAGAGATGGTGAGGGGGCTGGGAAGATTGTAATTTAGCAATGGCAGCAGAGTGGCTATTTCTCCCACTTCAGGTTATTTCTAGTTCGGTTCAGCTGTGGCAGTCAGAAGATGCTGAATTCCAGAGGAAAATGCAGCTTAAGCAGTTGATTCCTGACTGACTTAGAACATGGAACATAGAACAATACAACGTAGAACAGGCCCTTCGGCCCTCAATGTTATGCCGATCTGTGAACTAATCCAAGCCCATCCCCTATACTATCACATTATCCTCCATATGTGTTTTTAGATTAGTTTACATTACAGTGTGGAAACAGGCCCTTTGGCTAAACAAGTCCTCACCGACCCGCCGAAGCGCAATCCACCCATACCCCTACATGTACCCCTTACCTAACACTACGGGCAATTTAGCATGGCCAATTCACCTGTCCTGCACATCATTGGACTGTGGGAGGAAACCGGAGTACCCGGAGGAAACCCACGCAGACACGGGGAGAACGTGCAAACTCGCTTGAGGCGGGAATTGAACCCGGGTCTCCGGCGCTGTGAGGCAGCAGTGCTAATCACTGTGCCACCGTGCTTATCCAATGACTGTTTAAATGTCCCTAATGTGGCTGAGTTAACGACATTAGCAGGCAGGGCATTCCACGCCTTTACCACTCTCTGAAAGAGGAACCTGCCTCTGACATCTGTCTCAAGTCTTTCACCCCTCAATTTCAAGCTATGCCCTCTCGTACAAACCGACGTCATCATCCGAGGTCAAACATTCTCAATGTACACCTTATCTAATCCTCTGATCATCTTGATGTCTCTATTAAATCCCCTCTCTGAAATTTCTTAGTGAGTTGTTCACTCCTGCCTGAAAGAATCTATTTACCATTTTGCCAAGAGATATGTTTATGGCATGTTACTGGATGAGAACACTTCCTTAGTAAAATTGCTGTATCAGGTGGACTAAGTTTTCCAGTAGTTAAGCATTCTAAATTCAGTTTTCTTTTATTCGTGTTTAATCTGTAGTATTTAAATAAATTCTCTTTTGAATAAATCTGAGCAGTTCGATCAGCTGCATCACAACTACAATATCCACACCACATCCGCATTCAAATTTTTTTTTAAAATGTAGGGTCTAGATTACTTTCTTAGAATATTTTGAGGGGTTCTAGCCTGGAGCATAACAGATTGGGTCCATTGTTGAGAATGATTCTATAATTCCAATTTCGGTTTTGCGATGTTGGGCTCAAAGATGGCGACTGATAGGTGTTGATATGTTTTGTTCCGGTTGATGAAATCAGTTAGTGTAAACAGTGCTTGTGTAGTAATGGCTCATTTAGTCACGAAAAGTTTTCTGGCGGTTAGCATAAGTGACTTTGAGGGTTTAACACAAGGTGAGAAAGGCAGAGTTGTTAGAATTGGCAGACAAGCAGAAGTTGGCGTTGCCTTCATCTGTGGGGAATGGAGAGATAGTTACAGAACTAGTTCGGTATTTAAATTTGCTGGAAAAATCACCAGACTTCAATTCAATTGCAGAAGACACAGTTTGAACATGAAAATAAAATTGGACCGTTTGAATTACTGTTAAAATCAAAGAAAAGAGAAAAAATAAATGCACCGGCCTTGCAGAACAAACAGAAAAGGGAAGCATCACTTTGGGATAACAAAACTAAAAGGAGAGGGAGGCCCCAGGAGAAGAAAGGGACAAGGAGCGAGAGGAAAGGAACAAAGAGAGAGAGTTTGAACTTCAGAAATTGGCACTTTAACAGGAAAGTCAGCTTAAAAGGATGGACGAGCTTAAAAGTTCCCTTCCCGAATTCATGAAAACTCATGTGGAAAAGCAAAGAGTCAAAAAGGCATGATTAGCAACGAAAATAGCTAATCGTTACGAGTTGGTTCAAATATCAAAGTTTGGCTTCCACCAACAATTTCAGCCCGTGAGAGACAGACATTGAGGAAAAGAGAAATCCTCGTGGGGTAACATAATAAAGATAGGTTACCACAGAGTAAAAAGGAAACCCATGAATGGAGTAAGAGAAGTTAAAAAGGCTCTGATGCAATAAAATGGGTCCCACAAAGTCATAGTGTTGGTCGTTTATGAAAAGCACTCAGAAGTCTGAAGTCAGAAACAAAGATAATTCAATTAATGTTGTGCAAGTGGTAAAGGAAAGCACAGTGGAGGGTGAAAAGCTGCACAAGAGTGTCCAACCTGGTCGGAGGTTGGTTGAGACGTCAGTGCCAGATCCTCTTGAACCTTTTACTTGCAAAGCTAAGTATATCTTGCATATGTTTGATTCGTTTAAACCATGAACAGCAGGTAAAGAAGTTACAGAATCAACAGATAAGGGATCATGTCAATCTTTGATGTTGAGAGATGAGGTCATATGCAACACAGGACGATTGCCAGAAGATCGGCACAACATCATGGGCTGAATGGCCTGTTCTGTGCTGTACTGTTCTATGTTCTATGTTCTAAGAAGAGGTAATGCGTGGAATTCATGATGAGACAAGAAGTGCATCATTATGTAGAGTGAGGTTACAGTGTTCAGTGAAAAGTAGAAAAGTGGTCATATGAGTACCGGACAACCTTTCGGTTCCAATAATGCAGGTGAGTCTTGGTAACGGTACAGCTGAGTGACACGGTGATGTGCTGCTTACTGTGGTTAAAATTGCGGTAAATCAGGCAACTAGCGCATTATAGGAAGTATGCTCCGGGATATTTTTTTCCCGACCGTCTCATAACAAATTCACAAAGTCATTAGCTGAAACAGGAGGAGAATTGAAAGCATACTGATAAGCGAGTTGAAGTAGAATTGTCAGAAACCATGTTTGATCAAGTGTTTGAGAAAAAGCAGAAGTAGATGGAGGTCAGTGTGAATTATTTTAGCTCTGAGAAATTAATTCAGTTACAACAGAAGGATAATATGCTGAAGCAATTGTAGCAAAAACATACACAGAATAAGTATCTGAGAATATCACTGAATACGACTCTCTTAAAATTGAAGTCTTGATCAGGAAACGGAGAATATCACAAACTGAGGCAGATGAGAAATGGGCAGCGGTTCGTCAAGTTATATTACCTGGGGCGTTTCGAAAGGAAGTGTTGTGGCTCGTGCACGAATTCACAGTAGGTAGTATTTTGGGGGTAAGGCCAACTGAAGCTAAAATGTAAAACACATTTTTACTGGCTTGGATGACACAAGTGTGTAATTGAATTTTGCCAGACATGTCACACATATCAGATAATTGGAGAAGTGCAAGCAACAATAACACCAGCGCCTTTAATACCTGCTTTTGCATTTGAGGGAACATTGACAAGGATATTAATTGATTATCCCAGACAAGAATGGGAATCAGTATCTGTTAACAATAATGTGTCCACTAGACTTCTAGAACCCAATCCATTAGACCATTTTACAGTGAAAATAATTGCAGAAGCATTGCTCAAATTTATCACTAGGTACAGACTATTTACAGAGTTAAAATCAGACCGAGGGTCACATTTTGCACCAAAATTTTGGAACAAAACAATTCAAATCCATTGCGTTCTATCCACAATTGCAGGGAACGCTAGAAATGTGACATCGGAAGTTAAGGGCTAATAGCCAAGACTATCCAGATGATTGAGATAAAGGAATTCCATTTGTCCTGCTTGCCATTCGATTTGCACCAAATGAATCGACGAAATTCAGTCCATGTAAATTAATTTCTGGGCATGAGGTGAAAGGGTCATTGAAATTAATGAAGAAGAAATTGGTGAGTCAGAATTCAGAGACAACAAATTTGGATTATGTGTTAAATTTTACGGAATGTTTAAATATATTGAGGAATTTTGTAGACAGTACTTAAAAATGACACAGTACATGGTGAAACAGCAAGCATACAAGAAATTGAAAACTCGCAATTTTGCTAAAGGAGTTAAAGTGTTGGTGTTGCTTCCAGTGATAAGTGATCCTCTGACATTAAGGCTCAGTGTAAGTTAACAAGTTAAAGGAGTCAGGTGAACTATTTGATAAGGACTCCAGACAGAAAGACATTTCACAGTGAATATGCTCAAAAGTGTATTTTCGAAAGGAACAAAAGCAAAGGTGTGTATGTTACGAGTTACAGCACAGAATGAACAACCAAGTTCAGAAAATTATGATTCGGATATTCCTCAAAATAATATTGAATGCATGCTCCAAGACTACATAATCAAAGTGAGTTGTAGTGACTGGAGCTCACCCATACCGCAGTGGGGCAACTGATGATTGTCATTTTTATAAATGACAGTGATGAGTGCGTTGAACGATGTGATACTGGAATTGTGGATGACAGTAAGGTTGGTGGAGTTGAGGATAGTGCTGAAGGATAAAACAGGTTACAGAGGGACTTAGAAAAGGCGCAGAGCTGGGCTGATAGGTGGCAAATGGAGTTTAATGCGGAAAAGTGTGAGGTGATTTACCTTGGAAGGAGCACCATGAATAAAGAGTACTTTATGGTAATGGTAAGATTCTTGGTAGAATAGATGAGTAGAGAGATCACAGTGTCCCTGTACGTAGATCACTGAAAGTTGCCTGGTATGGAGGAAAACTCTCAAAAGGAAAGGCTGAGGGACTTAAGGCTGTTTTGGTTAAATTGAAGAAGGTTGAGAGGTGACTTCATTGAGACATATAAGATAATGAGAGTGTAAGGTAGGGTGGGCAGTAAGAGCCTTTCTTCCTCGGATAGAAATGGCTAGCACGAGGCTACATAGCTTTAACTTGTGGGTTGATAGATACAGAATAGTTTTCTTACTCGGAGTGTAGTAAACTATTCGTGGAACGTGCTGCAGGCGACGTTAGCAGACTCGCCAACCTTAAGGGCATTTAAATGGTTATTGGACAAACATATCAATGAAATCGAATAGTGTAGGATAGATAGGCTTCAGATTGGTTCCAACAGTCGGTGTAACACGATGGCCAAAGGGCCTGTCCTGCACTGTAATGTTCTATGTTCTAATAGTGCCAAAACCAGATGGTATTGAACAATTATGTGTGGACTATCACAAAGTCAATGCATTTGCAAAGTCTGACTCATATCCGGTTCCACGTTTGGAAGATTGTATAGAGAAGGATGGGGCGGCGGGTTGGTTGGGGGGGGGGGGGGTGGGGGGGGGTGGGGGTTGGTGCATGCAATCTATATCTCGTAGTTGGACTTAGTTAGAGGATACTATCAGATATCCATACCCGAAACAGCAACGATAAATTAGTATTTTGTAACACCGAAAGAACTGGAAGAATTTAAAGTCTTGCTGTCTGGTATGAAAAATACGCCCACTGCATTTCCAAGGCGAAGCAATAATGTCATGTCTGGATAACTCAATTGCCAAGTACACATTTATGACGTAGTGATTTGCATTCACAGATGTAAGGGACATTTACAGCATTTGTTGGAATTATTTGATCGACGTCGGGAGGCAGGCTTAGTGGTAAACCTGGCTAATAGTGAATTCA
This sequence comes from Chiloscyllium plagiosum, assembly GCF_004010195.1. Lineage (NCBI taxonomy): Eukaryota > Metazoa > Chordata > Chondrichthyes > Orectolobiformes > Hemiscylliidae > Chiloscyllium > Chiloscyllium plagiosum. The sequence continues at coordinate 1,140,792 of NC_057758.1, forward strand.
CTAAAGCGCATGTCACATTCCTGGACCTTGTTATCAGACATGGACAGATTGCTATATGGAAGATTATTAGGATGTTTCCCATATCATTGACGAAGCAGTGATATAATTCCTGGGTTTGCATGGGGTATATCAAAATTGTTTTTACTCAATTTTAGCAATGTGGCTTCTCCACTCACTGAAATATTGAAGAAATGCAGGACGTTAAGTGGATGGCAGTCTGTCAGAAGGCGTTTGACAGCCTGAAAGCTGTATTAACCACTGCGCTAGTATTAGCCAAAGATAATTATGCAAATCTGTTTAAGGTGGCTATCGATGTGAGTGATGTGAGTATTAGTGCTGTTTTTTACAAGAAGAAGTCGAGAAGTTAGAAAGACCTATTGGATATTTGTGCAGGAAATTGAGCATTCATCCACAGAAATATTCCTCAATTGAGAATGAATCATTGCGATTGGTGTGTGTTACAACATTTCAACGTTTATATTGCCAACAATTTAGATTACATACAGTGTGGAAATAGGCTCTTCGGCCCAACAAGTCCAAATGGACCCTCCGAAGAGCAACCCACCCAGACCTGTTCCCCTAAGTTTACACCTTCAGCTAACACTATGGGCAATTTAGCATGGCCAATTCACCTAACCTGCACATCTTTGGAGTGTGGGAGGTAGCCGGAGCACCCGGAGAAAACACACGCAGACAATGTGCAAACTCCACACAGATTGTTGCCCAAGGCGGGATTTGAACGCGGGTCTCTGGCGCTGTGAGGCAGCTAACCACTGAGCCACTGTGCCGCCGAATTCCAAAGTTGAATAGATTCCCTACAGTGCAGAAACAGGGTCTTCGGCCCAACAACTCCACATCGACCCTCCAAAGAGAAACCCACCTAGACCAATTTGCCTACTCGTGCATCTATCACTATGGACAACTTAACCTGGGCTAATCCACCTAAACTGCACAATGTGTCTGATCCATTCATATATACTGATTATAATCTATCAGGATTTTTGGAGAAATTTAGAGACAAAAATACCGAACTGTTAAAATGGAGCACATTAAAACAGACATTTAATGTGAAAATTATACATGCGGCAGGTCGAGAAACCATCATCGAGACCCAGATGAAAAATTGAGGCACTCTGTGGCAGGAGTAAATGGACTGAAATAGGATGTGGTCTGAATGTTTGCATGGTTGTAGTCAATGCATAGTATATGTATTCACTGGCTAAGACAATATGATTAAAGTGAAGCTATCTATGTGTATTTATTTTTTTAAGATGCTATTACTTTAACACGTTTATTTTGTCCTTGAGATTTTTCTTTTAATACAGTTCATAAAGGCAGAAGAGCCGTAGGGTTTGGAAAGTTCCCAAATTAACAATGGCAGGGGAGTGGCCAGTTCTCCCAGTACAGGTGCTTTCCAGTTTGGTTCAGCTGTGCCTGTCAGAAAATGCTGAAGTCCAGCAAAAGGTTGCGGCTTCAGCCAATAATTCCGGACGGATTTGCCCTCTGAATTATCGTTGGATGTTGTTCCGTCCTGACTGCAAGAATCTTTGTTCCAATTTCCTGTTTGCCAATGTCATGTTACTGGATTGGAACAGTTAGTTAATTTGCTGTTTTCTATTGGTTACGTTTACCAAGAGTTAACTTATTAAAAATTGTGCTCTGTCCGTGCTTCAAACTCTAGAGTTTTCAAATAAGTTTTGTCCTGTTGAAGGCCGTGTGGTTTGACGAGCTGCAGTACACCTGGAGTATCCATTTCACATCGAGACCCAGATGAAAAATTGAGGCACTCTGTGGCAGGAGTAAATGGACTGAAATAGGATGTGGTCTGAATGTTTGCATGGTTGTAGTCAATGCATAGTATATGTACTCACTGGCTAAGACAATATGATTAAAGTGAAGCTATCTATGTGTATTTATTTTTTTTAAGATGCTATTACTTTAACACGTTTATTTTGTCCTTGAGATTTTTCTTTTAATACAGTTCGTAAAGGCAGAAGAGCCGTGGGGTTTGGAGGCTCCAAGAACCACGGCTCTTCTGCCTTTACGAACTGTATTAAAAGAAAAATCTCAAGGACAAAATAAACGTGTTAAAGTAATAGCATCTTTAAAAAATAAATACACATAGATAGCTTCACTTTAATACACATAGATAGCTTCACCTCATAATCCTACCCTCTCAACTCCCGAATCAAGCGTGTGAATTTCCCCTGCGCGCTCTCCAGTGCCAATACATCCTTTCTCAAGTAACGAGATCCCAAAACCTAACGCAGTACTGCAGTAATGGCCTCAATTTTTCATCTGGGTCTCGATGTGAAATGGATACTCCAGGTGTACTGCAGCTCGTCAAACCACACAATAAAAAATAGTGAGCGCCTAGCGTACCTTCTTAAACTATTATGTGGGGGCTGGATTGGTACATAACAAAATGCATCTAGACATTTTTGAATCCAAACCTGGGTATTGTCCTGGATTGCTACTTTTGGATGTAAGTTTATAAGAACCAGGAGCAGGAGTATGCCATCTGGTCCTTCGAGCCCGCTCCCCATTCAATACGATTATGGATGATATTTTCATGTCCTCAACCCCACTCACCTACGTTCTTACTATAATCCTTAATTCCTTTACTGTTCAAAAATCTATCTATCTTAGCTTCAAAACCATTCAACGTTTTCATTGGGCAGTCAATTCCACAGATTCACAAGCCTTTGGGTGAACATTTTCTTCCTCACTCCAGTCCTTAATATGCTCCCAATGATTTTGAGGCTCTGCCGCATGTTGTACTTTCACCTGCCAATGCAAATATTCTCACTGTTTCCATCTAACCTATTCCATTCTTATTTTCTAATCTTTCTATAAGATCCCGTCTAATTATTATAAATCCCAGTGCATATACTCCCAGTCTTCACAGTCTCTTCTCATAATCCTACCCTCTCAACTCCCGAATCAAGCGTGTGAATTTCCCCTGCGCGCTCTCCAGTGCCAATACATCCTTTCTCAAGTAACGAGATCCCAAAACATAACGGAGTACTGCAGTAATGGCCTCACCAGCACCCTATACAGGTGTAACATAATGTCTACTTCTAAATGCAATCAACCTAGCAATGAAGGCAAAAATTGTATTTGCCTTCTTAACTACCTGTGGCACTTGCAAACCATCCTTCTGCAATTCATGCACGAGGACAACGGGGTTCCTCTCCACAGCAGCATGTTGCATTTTACTTTACTGCTCAATTAATAGTCCCTTTTATTACTCTTATTGGTACTTAAATACATGACTTCACATTTTTCAGAATTAAACTCCATCTGAGAGATCTTTGCCCACTCACCTGAACTATCTGTATTTGTCTGCACACCTTCAGAGCACTTCAAACACGTTGCTGTCCGACGAATCTTAGCGATACTCGCAAATTTCAACACATTATACGTGGTTGCCCACTCCAAACCATCTCTGTAAATTCAAAACAATTGCTGTCCTAAAACTGATTCCTGAGAACACTACTAGTCACTAATTGCCAAACAGAAAAACACTCATTTATATACTCACGTTGCATCCTGTTACTTAACCAATGTTTTATCCATGTTAATATCCTGCCCATAACGCCATGCCCCTTTTTCATATGAAGCACCTTCTTGTGCGGTACCTTAAACATAGAACATAGAACACTAAACCACAGTACTGGCCCTTTGGCTCTCGATGTTGTGCCGACCTTCTAAGATCAAAATAACCTACATACGCTTTATGTTACTATTATCCAGGTGCCTATCCAATAATCACCTGAACATCTGACTCTACGATCAGTGCTGTCAGTGCACGCGATGCACCTACCACTCTCAGTGTAAAGAAACTACCCCTGACACGTCCTATAATCCTTCCTCCAATCACATTAAAATTATGTTCCCTCGTGATAGTCTTTTCCACCCTGGGAAAACAGTCTGTGACTATTCACTTTATCTATGCCTCCCATCATTTGTACATCTCCATCAAGTCACATCTCATTCTTCTTCACTCCAATGAGAAAAGCCCTAGCTCCCTCAAACTTTCTTCTAAAGAAATGTCCTCTAGTCCCGGCAGCATCTTGGTAAATCTCTTCTGAACCCTCTCTAAACTTCCATATCCTTCCTATAATGAGCCGAAAAGAAATGAGCAGAATATTCCAAGTGTGGTCTAACCAGGGCTTTATAGAGCTTCAGCATAACCTCACGTTTCTGAAACTTAATCCCCACTGCTAATGAAAGCCAACACATCTAAACGCTGCTTTAACCACCCTATCAACTTTGAGGGATCTATGGAAATGGACCCCAAGATCACTCTGTTCCTCCACACTGCAAGGATCCTGCCTCGTACTTCCAAATGAATCACTTCATACTTTTCCAGATTAAACACCATCCACCATTTGCAGCCCAGATCTGCATCCTGTCAGTGTCTCGTTGCAACCCACAACAACACTCAACACTATCCAAAACTCCACCATATTGTATGTCATTGGCTATCTTACGAAACCACATTTTCCCTTCTTCGTCTAAAAAGAGTAGAGGTCCCAGAGCAGATCCCTGTGGCACACCACTTGTGACAGACCTCCAGGCTGAATACATCCCATCTGCTGCCACACTCTGTTTTCAATGGGATCGGCCAATTCTGTATCCAGACAGCCAAATTTCCCGGTATCCCATGCCTCCTTACTTTCTGAATGAGCTTACCATGGCAACCTTATCAAATGCCTTGCTAAAATTCATAAACAACAGATCCACTGCTCTACTTTCATCAATGTGTTTCGTCACATCCTCAAATATTTCAACAAGTCTTGACATATGTGACCTGCCCCACGAAAAGTCATACTGGCTATTCCGAATCAAGCTATGCTTTTACAAATCATGCAACCTTCCTGTCAGAATTGTCACCAACACTTTGCACACCACCAATGTAAGACTGACTAATTTGAAAATCCCATGATTATTCCTATTCACTTTCTTGAACAAAGGAATAACACTTTGCGAAACTCCCACAATCTGGTGCTACTCCATTGGACAGTGAGGAGGCAAAGGCGCAGCAATTTCTTCTCTCACTTCCCGTAGTAACCGAGAATATATCGCGTCTAGTCCGAGGACCTCTCTATTCTCATGTTTATCAAACATTCCAGTACATTCTCCTTCTTAACATCAACCTGTTCCAGCATGTCAGGCTGTTTTACGCTGTCCACATAAACGATAAGATCCCTCTCACGAGCGAATACTAAAGCATTTATTCGTTAATGATCTCCCTGACTTCAGGCACAAGTTCCCGCCACATATACTGATTGGCCCTACCTTCACACTGGCCATCCTCTTGTTCCTCACATAAGTACAAAACTTCTTAGGTTATTCCTTAAAAGGACCAACCAAGGATTTTGCATGTCCCCTTCTCGCTCTCCTGTGTCCACGTTTCATCTTCTTCCTGGCTATCTTGTCACCCTCTACAGCCCTCTCTGATCCTTACTTCCACAACCTGAAGTAAGTATGCTTCTTCCTCTTGACTCGATGTTACTCATCTCTTGTCTTCTAAGGTTACTTCACATCCCTTCCTTCCCTTATTTGGACAAATCTATCCAGCAGTTGCAGCAAGCGCTTCCGAAATGACATCGACATTTCTATCGTGCATTTTCCTGAAAATATCAGTTTCCAATTAATGCCCCACTGTTCTTGCCAAATAATGTTGCAATTCCCCCTCCCCCAATTAAATAATTTCCCATACCGTCTGCTCGTATCCCTCTCCACGAATACAGTAAACGTCAAGGAGTTGTGATTGCTATCACCCAAATGCTGTCTGATCGAGAGATTTAACATCTGACCTGGTTCGTTGCCAAGCACCAAATTGAATATGGACTCCCCTCTCGACAGTGTATCTACATATTGAGTCAGGAATCCTTCCTGACACACCTAACAAAATCTGTTCCATCCAAACTATGAGCAAGAATAAGATTCCAATCAATATTTCGCAAGTTGAAGTCAACCATGCCAGCAACCCTGCTAATTCTGCACCTTTCCAAAGTCTGTTGCTCAATCACCTCCTCCGCGTTTCTGTTGTTATTGAGGCGTCGATACAAAACTTCCAATACAATGACTGCTTCTTACCTGTTTCTGACTTCCAATCATACTGACTCATAAGGCAAACCCTCGTCAACGACGTCCCTTTCTGCAAATGCTATACTATCTCTGATTAGCAATGCCACTCCGCCACCTCTTTTGCCTTTCTCCATGTTCCTTTTGGAACATGAAAAACCGAGAATGACCAAAACCCATTCCTGCCCTTTGATATTCAAGTCACCGTAATGGCCACAACATCGTCGCTCCAACTGCTGAGCCAAGTTCTAAGTTCATCACCGTTATTCATAATGCTTGCATTAAAATAGATACTTCAACCTATCACACTAACTGCAACTTTGCTCTGTCAACTCTATACCCTTCCTCAAGGCTCTCGGCACTCTCTAGCTGCCTGTTCACCAGCGAATCCAGCTTCTGATCCTTAGCTCTGGTATTCAAAATAGTTTAAACCCTCCCAGAGAACTCTAGCAAACCTCCCGCCCAGGATGTTGGTACTCTCCTTGCCGAATGCGTTTTGTAAATCCAGATACACCAAATCTACTGTGTCCCCACTGAGCACACAGTGTCCTCTTAGAATTCCAGTAAGTTAGTTCAAATGACTTGCCTTTCATGAACCTATACTTCGCCTGCCCCATGGGACAATTTGTATTTGGATGTCGTGCTATTTCGTCCTTGATGATAGATTCAAGCATTTCCCCACTACAGAAGTTAAGTAACTAAGATTATAACTCACCATCATTTGCCTGCAGCCTTTTAAAAACAGTGACATCAATTTGCTGCTTTCCAATCTGCTGCAACTGCCCCAGAGCCCAGCGAATTTTGGAAGATTACCAAAAGCACATTTGCTCTTTCTCCCATAATATCTTCGAGTATCGTGGGAGGCATTTAACCAGGACCGAGAGTCTTCACTACCTTTAGCTCCATTAGCTTGACAAACAATGCTTCTTTCATGATAATGATTGTTTCCAGTTCCTCACCTATATTAGTCGACTTGTCGATTACTGGCATGCTATTCGTATCCTCTGCAGTGAAGACCAACGCGAAATACCTATTCAGTGCCTCAGTTATTTCCTTCATTCGCATTATTAAATCACCCTTCTCACTCTCCCTGAGGACCAATATTGATTTAGCCACCTTGCTTCGATTTACATATCTGTTGAAAATTTAAATATCTTTGTTTATATTCTCAGGCAGTTTTCTCTCAAAAGCTTACTTATTTTTATAGCTTTTTCTGTGGCTTTTTGTTGACCTATATAGTTTATCAAATCTTCTAGTTTCCTATGGCTCTTTGCTATTTCATGTTTTTTTTTCATGATTAGATTAAATTAGGTTCCCTCCCGTGTGGAAACAGGCCCTTCGGCCTAACACTGACCATCCAAAGAACAACCCACCCAGACCCATTTCCTTCTGAATAATGCATTGAACGCTATGGCAATTTAGCTTGGCCAATGCACCTGATCTGCACATCTTTGGATTGTGGGAGAAAACCGGAGCACCCGGAGGAAACCCACGCAGACACGAGGAGAATGTAGAAACTCCACACAGACAGTTGCCCAAGGTTAGAATCGAACCTGGGTCCCTAGCGCTGTGAGGCTGCAATGCTAACCACTGAGCCATAATGCTGCCCTTATCGTTCACTTTGATAGATTACTTTATTTCCTTAGACCTCCATGGGTTTTTATCTCCTTTTCTTCAATTCCTACTTTTCACTGGTGTATGTTTTTGCTGAGCACTTCAAAAATTGCTTTGAAAGTCCTCCACAGTCCTTAAACTGTCCCACCATAAAGTCTTTGTTTGCAGTCGACATGAGTCAACTCATTTCTCATCCTATTGTAGTCTCCTTTGTTGAAGCACAAGACTCTGGTATTGGATTTTCCCTTCTGATTTTCCATCTTTATTCTAAATTCGACCATACTAAGCACTCCTTCCAAGAGGATTTCTATTTGTGAGATTATTAATTATTCCTGTCTGATTACACAGGGGCCTGCTCCTTCTGTGTTTCCACTGCATACTGTTCAACATAACTATCATGGATACATTCAACGATTTTTTCCTGAAGGCTGCCTTAAACAACCTGATTCGACTCATTGCCATTTTGTTTATAAAAATAGAACGAAGACTCACTTCGAAATTATCCAGATTGACCTCCATCTGCCACTTCTTATGCCAGGTCAGCAATTTGGCAATGTTTTGTTACAGCCTGCAACAGCACTCGACACTATCTACGATACCACCAACCTTTGTATCATCGGCAAACTTACTAATTCGTCCTTCCACTTCTTCATCCGAGTAATTTATAAAAACCACAAAGAGCAGAGGCCGAAGAACAGTTACCTGCGGGATACCACTGGTCACCAATTTCCACTTGGAATACTTCCCATCCACTACCACTCGCTGTCTTCTTTTGGCGAGCCAATTCTGTATCCAGACAGCCAAACTTCCTTGTATCCCATATCTCCTCATTTTTGAATAAGCCCAACCGTATGGAACCTTCTCACATGCGTTACTGAAATCCGAATGCACAATTTCCAATGCTCCTTCTCCGTCAACTTGCCTTGTGACATCTTAGAACATAGAACATAGAAGAATACAGCGCAGTACAGGCCCTTCGGCCCTCGATGTTGCGCCGATCCAAGCCCACCTAACCTACATTAGCCCACTATCCTCCATATGCCTATCCAATGCCCGCTTAAATGCCCATAATGAGGGAGAGTCCACCACTGCTACTGGCAGGGCATTCCATGAACTCACGACTCGCTGAGTAAAGAAACTATCCCTAACATCTGTCCTGTACCTACCCCCCTTAATTTAAAGCTATGCCCCCTTGTAAGAACTCAATAAGGCTTGTGAGGCATGAACTACCCCTCGCAAAGCCATGCTTACTATCTTTAATAAAACTATCTTTTTCCCAATAGTCATAAATTCCATCCCTCAGGACCCTTTCCTTTACATTGCTTATCGCAGAAGTGCGACTGACTGGTCTGTAATTACCGGGGACTTTCGTATTCGCTTTCTTGGACAGAAAAATAACATCCGCCTTCCCTCGGTCATCTAGTACTACGCCCGTGGAGAGTGAGGATACAAAGATCATCGCCAGAAGTGCAACATTCTCATTATTTGCTTTCCTTAGTACACTTGGTCCTGTCCTGGGGACATATCTGCCTTGTTGCTTCCAAAAAAATCCAACATATCGAGTTAATTAACATTAACCTGTTCAAGCCTATTAAACTGGTCCATGGTGGTCTCACTCTGTCGAGTGAATACTGAAGCAAAACAAAAACCTCATTTAACACCTGCCCTAACTTTTCAATCTCCAGGCGCAAGTTCTCTCCACTATCCTTGTTCAACCCTACCCTCTGTCTGGTCATTCTGTTATTCCCCATGTATGCTTAGAACGCCTTTGGGTTTTCCATAACCCTTCCCCCCAAGTTTTTTTCGTTTCCCCTCCCAAATCTCCTCAGTCCATTTCTGAACTTTTCATTTTAGGGTAATTCATTACTGTTTTCCTCTTTTTCAAGTTGCTTTATTTTTAGTTGAATTTTGGCCGTCTCTAAAAATTCTGGTGACGCTTCCAGCAAATGTAATTGCTGGATTATTGCTATAATTAACTCACCTTTCCTCAGGGAAGAGGTCAGCTTCAACTCCAAATTGCCTGCTAATTCCAGCAGCTTGGCCTTAACCACTTTTTGCAAAACCCCCAAAGCCATTTTTTCCACACACAGAAACCTCTTGTTGATGAAAAGAGGCATTTTTATCCCAAAGACCATTTAAAGCAAATAAACTGAATACCAGGAACAGAACCTAACAATCGCAGCATTACAGTCTGACAAACCTAATCCGAAATTGGAATTATCGAAGATATCCCAACCTATTATAGGCCAAGCCAGAAACGCTGAAAACATTTCAAAAATGTAGCCCAGACTCTATGCATCATGCAGGTGTAACGAGGATATTCCAGGAGAGATGCAGTTGGACCAGCTATTTCGTTTAAAACAAAGCGGAATTTATTTACAAAATTACCAATCGAAACACAAACAATTGAGAACAGAATACAGAATAACGGAACCTATACGAAAACTCAGCAGAATGTCCCAAATTAATGATGGTGTTCCAAATACTTGCAAAAATCCCCATAAACAACGCTTAGCACTGCGAAAATCAAAATGAAACGTAGGGTCTAACATGAGTTAGGCCAGAGACAGAGCACCTTCTTGTTTAGAGTCCATCAGCTGTTTCAACTCTACTGTGCTAAAACAGAACAAAACTAGAGAAATGCTGAACTAAGAGAACTGGCCACTCACTTTTCTTTGTACAAGTGTTGTGTTCATTTAAACTTAAAAGCCTTTTTGCCTCAGGCAGTATCTGTTAGCTAAAATCAAATTGTCCCGAAAACTCTTCAACATAGACGTTTTGCAGTCTGCATCTTTTCTTACTTCTTTGTAAAAGAAACTAAGGACAACATAACCTTGTTAAAGGGCAACATTGTCACAGCATTCAGGGCCAGAATACTTGTGATTAGTTAAGTCATACCGACCTCAAACTGTTAGCCATGTTCCTCTTTCCAAAATTGCTGTCCAGGCGGAGGTTCTCAAAAGAGGACACATGAGGAAACATAAAGCAGGAAGGACGTTGCCAATGGACGATAGAGTTCAAAACCTGGCATGGCGGAGCGGGGTGCGAGGCGTCACAGTCTAAGATTATGATGTTGGATCGAGATGAAACGTGATCTCTATTTTTCTTTCCACCGATGTTGCCAGACCTGCTCTGTTTCTGCAAGGTTTGGTCTGAGGTTCTCTGAGTCAATGGCCGAAGAGGAACACACACTGAACCTCATCAAACATGTCATTGATAGCAATATGCCAACGCTTAATTGAAGATTGAAAATAGACTGACAGAAACAGAAATAAAAGTGTTAATGTTGTGCGGAAGCGGCACCACATTTGGTGCAGATAGTTCCTGCAGCCAATTAAACATCCCCAAAGCTAGAATAGATTTTGAGTGTTTATTATGTGGACTGCATGGAGGCCAAGGTGATGAGGCTATGAGACACCTCTGGCTGAAAAACCTGATAAATGATTCAAATGTGTTTTGCATCATGTGGAGAACTTTATAAGGTGGGAATATTTGTCCAGCCTAATCCCTCCGTTCCTGGTTTCATTTTCTGCCATCAGTTACAACTAGAACCATAGAATCTCTACGATGTGGAAACAGGTCATTCAGCACAGCAAGTCCACACCGACTCTCTGAAACATATCCCACATAGACCGTTTTCCCTATTACTCTACATTTACCCGTGACTAATGCATCTAACCTACATATCCCTGAACATTATTAAAACTTTAGCATGGCCAATTCACCTCATCTGCACTTGGATTCTGGAAGGCAACTGGAGAACCCGGAGGAAACCCATGCAGACGCAGTCAGAATATATAAACTCCACAGACATTTGCACGAATCTTGAATCGAACCCTGAGTCTCAGGCGCTGTGAGGCAGCAATGCGAACAACTGAGCCACTGTGCATTGTCAATGGGTAGAAATCCTGGAATCCCCTCCCTAAGGACATTGGAAGTCTGCCTACAAAATGTGGACTGCAGTGATTGAAGAACGTAAATCACCAACATTTTCACAAGGGAGTAACTAGAAACGATCAATAAATTCGACAACCAGGGAATTAAAAATTGCAAAATGTCTGGGAAATAGATTCCAAACGGAAGTTTCAGTTGGATGCAAGAACTTTGAAGAAGTAAATGCAATCTAACATTAAGCTGAAGCATAATAAGGATTCAAGTCCCAGTAAATATTGTACTCAATAAGAACAGTTAACAAGATGTTTTTCTTCAACAGTGGGATAAGTGGTTCTGCAGAAGGATCACATGACACAAAACGTTAATCCTGATTTCTTTTCCCACATGCTGTCATGAAAGAAAACATTGTTGGAGAAACCCAACAAGTCTGGCAGCATCTATGAAGACAAACCACAGTCAACATTTGGTCTAATTAACCTTCTTCTGAACTTAGCATACAACTAGCTCCTGTTATTCAAGGTTCAATGGCAGGCTCAATTCTTTATCTCGTCGACATTGTTGAGTTCATAGGACAGCACTGTACAATCGGCAGGCTTTCGGATGACATACGTTTTGTCAGAAGAATGAGAAGTACGTAAAACACAAATCAAATTTCTGAAAAGGCCAATGGCGATGGGGCCGTGGGGTAAAAGAAGTGTAAACGACGAATAACACTAGGAATTCCATCATGCAGAAAAAATTCCAAGGAGAAATTCTGCACGTTAAAGCTGTTTCTCAGGAGAGTGGTTTCAACTATTTATGCACACAATTTGAAAGGAAGAGGGACACTTCAAGGAGTCGTTACGAAATGGCAAAATTGGATCCATCACTTATTTTTATTTACTTGTGGAGTTGGGTAGTAGAGATAGCGCCAGACGTTTATTCAGTCTCTAGTTGACGTCGTGAGAAGGCTGTGGTGAACTGCCTACTTAAACTGCTACAATCGATGCTATGTAAATCGATAAATTATGTTCAGCAGGGAAATCCCAGATTTTGAGTTCGTGACGCTGAAGGTATGACCAATATATTTTCAAATCAGAAGGGAGACATGCCAAATCAGGTGGTGCTCCAGTGCATCTGCTGACCTCGTCCTTCTAGGTGTAAATTGTTATGATGTTGGAAGGTGCTAGTTAAGGATTTTTGGTGAATTTCTGCAATGGAACCTGTAGATGATGCACAGTGCTGTGATTTAGCATTGATGACGGAAAGAGTGAATGTCTATGTCTGAGTGACACAGTGCAAAAGTCAGAATATAAACCTTCAACTGTCAAAAGACGTAAGTTTGCCATATCTTGAAGGTTCAGGACAAAGATAATTAGGCAGAATGTGGAGCTGGTCTGGGCGATCTTTGGCCAAAAGGTAAACAGCAGTGATCGGATTGATAAAGATGTTGCTGATCTGTACATGGCCACTGTCCAGTAAAGGAGATTGGATAGCGGTCTTGGAACTCACCTCGGTCGTAGACGGATTTAAATGTCAAGGGAGGGGTCGGGAAGTTGGGATGCAGGAACTAAACCACTGCTGCTGGTATTAATCTGTATCACAGAGCAGCCGTCCAGTTTGCCAAGTCTGTCAAAGTCAGTATGCAGTCAGTGCAAAAATCTAACCTGTTTGAACTAAATAGCGGGGGGAGGGGACAAACTGGAAGTTTAAGAAGGAAATTGAAGGGAAAGATAGAACAAGGGAAGTCAAGAAAGACAACGGTATCAATGAAGCAGAAAACTCAAAAAGGGATCATGCCGTAAGGTTGAGTGAATTAGGGGATAATCGGAAGGGTGAGGGCAGTAACAAATTAAAAATACTATATATGAATGCACGAAGTTTTAGAAATAAGATGGATGAGCTTGAGGCTCTTTTGGAAATTGAGATCTAAGTTATTGTGGTGATAACTGAGACGTGGCTTCAACTAGACAGGGCCAGGGAAATGAATATTCAGGGCTATATGTGCTATCGTAATGACAGACTGACCGGAAGTGGGGTGGGGTGGCCCTGTTGATAAGGGATGATAATCAGTCCTTTGCGCGGGAGGACCTAGAATCAGGAGATGTAGAGTCAGCATGGATAGAGCAGAGAAATTCTAACGGTAGAAAGACCCCCTTGGGAGTTATCTAAAGGCCCCCAAACAGTAGTATGGATTTAGGGTGTAACTTGAATAAGGAGCTGAAATTAGCCTGTCGCAAAGATGTTACTACAGTTGTTATGGGGCATTTCAACATGCCGGTAGACATGGAGAATCAGGATGGTATTGGACCTCAAAACAAACACTTTGTGGAGTGCCTCCGAGATGGTTTCTTAGAACAGCTGGTGCTGGAGCCTACCAGGGAGAAGGCAATTCTGGATCTGGTATTGTGCAACGAACCAGAATTGATCAGGGACCTCGAAGTGAAGGAGCCATTAGGAGGAGGTGACCATAATACAATAAGCTTTAATCTGCAATTTGAAAAGGAGAGGGTACAATCGGTAGTGACAATATTTCAGTTGAATAAAGGGAACTGTGGAGCAATGAGGGAGGAGCTGGCCAAAGTTCAATGGTGCAATACCTTATCAGGGATGACAATGGCAGGACAATAGCAGATATTTCTGGCCATAATGCAGAAGATGCAGGATCAGTTCATTCCAAAAACGAAGAAAGATCCTATGAGGAGACGGGGTGGCCGTGGCTGACGAGGGAAGTTAAGAATATAAAGTCAAAAGAGGAAATATAAAGTCAAAAGAGGAAAAGTATAACATAGCAAAGATGAGTGGGAAAACGGAGGACTCAGAAGCTTTTAAAGAACAACAGAGGATTACTAAGAAAGAAATACGCAGAGAAAAAATGAGGTACGAAGATAAACTGGTCAAAAATATAAAGCTTTTTTAGGTTTGTGAAAGAAAAAAATTGTTAAGACTAAAATTGGGCCCTTGAAGACAGAAACAGGGGAATATATTACGGGGAACAAAGAAATGGCAGAAGAGTTGAATTGGTACTTCAAATCTGTGTTCACCGGGGAAGACACAAACAATCTCCCTGAGGTAATAGTGGCTGAAGGACTTGAACTGAAGGGAATTTATATTTGCCAGAAATTGGTGTTGGAGAGACTGTTAGGTCTGAATGCTGATAAGTCCACGGGGCCTTATGGTCGACATCCCAGGGTACTGAAGGAGGTGGCTCTAGAAATCGTGGGTGCGTTGGTGATTAATTTCCAGAGTTCGATAGATTCGGGATCAGTTCCGGCGGATTGGAGGATGACTAATGATGCACCACTTTTTAAGAAAGATGGGAGAGAGAAAGCAGGAAATTATAGACCCGTTAGTCTGACCTCAGTGTTGGGAAAGATGCTGGAATCAATTATAAAGAATGAAATTACGACACATCTGGATAGCAGTAACAGGATAGGTCAGAGTCAGCATGGATTTATAAAGGGGAAATCATGCTTGACTAATCTCCCGGAATATTTTGAGCATGTATCTCTGAAGATGGACAAGGGAGATCCAGTGGATGTAGTGTATCTGGACTTTCAGAAAGCCTTTGATAAAGTCCCACATAGGAGGTTAGTGAGCAAAATTAGGGTGCATGGTATTGGGGGCAAAGTACTGACTTGGATTGAAAATTGGTTGGCTGACAGGAAACAAAAAGTAGTGATACACGGCTCCATTTCAGAATCGCAGGCGATGACCAGTGGGGTACCGCAGGGATCAGTGCTGGGACTGCAGCTTTTTACAATATATATTAATGATATAGAAGATGGTATTAATAGTAATATTAGCAAATTTGCTGATGATACAAAGCTGGGTGGCAGGGTGAAATGTGAGGAGGATGTTAGGAGATTACAGAGTGACCTGGACAGGTTAGGTGAGTGGATAGATGCATGGCAGATGCAGTTTAATGTGGATAAATGTATGTTTATCCACTTTGGTGGCAAGAACAGGAAGGCAGATTACTACCTAAATGGAGTCAAGTTAGGTAAAGGGCAGTGCAAAGAGATCTGGGTGTTCTTGTACACCAGTCAATGAAGGCAAGCATGCAGGTACAGCAGGTAGTGAAGAAAGCTAATAGCATGCTGGTCTTCATAACAAGAGGGATTGAGTATAGAAGCAAAGTGGTTCTTCTGCAGCTGTACAGGGCCCTGGTGATACAGCACCTGGAATATTGTGTGCAGTTCTGGTCTCCAAATTTGAGGAAAGACATTCTGGCTATTGAGGGAGTGAAGCGTAGGTTCATGAGGTCAATTCTGGAATGGCGGGACTATCTTATGTTGAAAGATTGGAGTGACTGGGCTTGTATACGCTTGTGTTTAGAAGACTGAGAGGGGATCTGATTGAGACGTATAGGATTGGACACTGTGCAGGCAGGAAACATGTTTCGGCTGATGGGTGAGTCCTGAACGAGAGGACACAGCTTAAAAATAAGGGGTAGGCCATTTAGGACAGAGGTGAGGAGAAACGTCTTCACCCAGAGATGGTGGGTGTGTGGAATGTTCTGCCCCAGGAGGCAGTGGAGGCCCAGTCTCTGGATTCGTCAAAGAAAGAGTTGGATAGAGCTCTCAAGGATTATGGAATCAAGGGTTATGGAGATAAAGCAGGAACAGGATACTTATTGAGGATGATCAGCTATGATCATAATGAATGGTGGTGCAGGCTCGAAGGGCAGAATGGCCTACTCCTGCACCTATTGACTCTTGTCTATTGTCTATTGATCGCTCCTCATTTGACACAATCCTCATCTCAGGTTTATGGACTAAATTCATTGGATAGAGAGACGTACGAAAGACACCACCAGCACCATGGAAAGGACAGAAAACGTGCTGAGATATCAGAAATACATATTGCAATCAACAGCAGACTGTCATCCAATGGTGACTTCGAATGTTATTAATCAATTTTCGAAGTAAGTTTCCAGTTCATGTTTCTGCAATTCCAGTATGCTGTGCCCAGATTCCGTTCCATTGTTCTAATACTCAAGCGTATCTTATTGTTATATGATCACTGCTCTCCCTCACTAAGACTCCCTTTTTATACCATGAGATCACACTTTGGAAGGTCGCCCTCATGAAAGGAGAGGACATCTCTTCAAAGACGCAACAAGGATCCCTGCAGACTGACATGAGTTGCAGTCTTCGAACAAACAGATTCAGTTGACATCTGTCAAACCAACAAGCCTGCTACCAGGAGCGGCAGGAAAACATAGAACATACTCTTTCGCCACAGAGACATCCAGAAAGAAGGATTTAAAAACAAAAACACACACACAAACAGCAGAGGAACTGTCAATAACCTTCCGGTTTTGTAATTCGAAGATTTCTTTTTTCATTTGAGCCAGAGGTGGTCTTGAAAACCGTGTATCTCTTTAACAGGTCACTCAACGTAATGTCAGAGACAGTATGGGGAGGACGCATGGTTTTATTAATCTAATACAAACATGCTTTGTACAAATCATGCAGTTACAGACTAACACAGCACAGAAACAAGCCCTTCAGTCCATCATATGTATACTGACTCGCAAACACCAAATTACGCTGCTCCCTTTTCCCATTACTTGCTCCATTGCCAATTAGGGCTTAGGAGATGCTTCTGAAATATAAGGGTACGTGCCTCTACCACCGTCTCATGCAGCACGTTACATATTTTTACCAGTCTCTGGGTGAAAAGAAGATCTTACATCTTCGCGAAATCACGTGCTTCTCACTGTAAACTGATGCCCTCTGCATGTCTGCCAATGTTTGATAATGATGAAACTGTTACATACAACATAGAACAATACAGCACAGAACAGGCCCTTCGGCCCACGATGTTGTGCCGAACATTTGTCCTAGCTTAAGCGCCCATCCATGTACCTATCCAATTGCCACTTAAAGGTCACCAATGATTCTGACTCTGCCACTCCCACAGGCAGCGCATTCCATGCCCCCACCACTCTCTGGGTAAAGAACCTACCCCTGACTTCCCCCCATAACTTCCACCCTTCACCCTAAATTTATGTCCCCTTGTAACACTCTGTTTTACCCGGGGAAAAAGTCTCTGACTGCCTACTCTATCTATTCCCATGATCATCTGATAAACCTCTATCAAGTCACCCCTCGCCTTTCGCCGTTCCAATGAGAAAAGGCCTAGCATTCTCAACCTATCCTCGTACGACCTATTCTCCATTCCAGGCAACATCCTGGTAAATCTCTTCTGCACCCTCTCCAAAGCTTCCACGTATTTCCGAAAGTGAGGCGACCAGAACTGCACACAGTACTTCAAATGTGGCCTTACCAAGGTCCTGTACAGCTGCAACATCACCTCACGACTCTTGAATTCAATCCCTCTGCGAATGAACGCTAATACACCATAGGCCTTCTTACAATCTCTATCCACCTGAGTGGCAACTTTCAAAGAGCTATGAACATAGACCCCAAGATCCCTCTGATCCTCCACCTTACTAAGAACCCTACAGTTACCTTTCAGAAGGTAATAGAGAGGATTGATGTGGGTATTGTGGTTCACATACGAAGGAATAAAATGCAGCAAAAAATGACCTGTGCTCGGAAAGTGCAGCAAAATGATGATCGCACCTCTGAGGAGACTGACCTGCACAGTCCCCAGTGGATCCTCCTCGACAGAGGTAGGAACAGATTTCTGGGCAGCTGACGGGTTCCGACACAGAACAAGTTTTGAATACCCTAGTCAGGAACATGGGACTCCGGATGAAAAATATTTTAAAATCACCAACACGCACCGATTCGTTCCAGGGTCGGATGACTATGCATCCGAAATCTGTGGTGTATTAATCAGTTCAGAGTAAAGTGTAAAAAAGAAGCTGATATGAAAATTAAACATACTGCACCGCATGTGAACAGAAAGTAGGCGATAAATAGGATTGATGAGAAAAAGAGGCAGACTTTACTTTCCACCCCCATCCCGTTCAAAAAAGGTTTCGATGTGGGTGCACCAAAGTTTTCATTTCAGGGAGGGAAGAACAAGGTGTGATATATTCTTGTTTACAAAGTATTCAGGAAAGATAGCAATATTGATGATGGTAAATGCCGCAACTATTTGAGGGGGAGTTAAGAGAGGGAGGGAGATCGAGGAATAGGGGTATGTCCCATTCATAGACAGAAGCAATTGGGACCCTGCAGAGGCAGCAGACTATTGCGGGTCAATGGGAAACATTGTATCGTAAGTTTTCAGTTGGACAGAGAGAGCACAGGTCCAGCTAAAGCTCAAGAGGTTCAAAATGAAAAGAGTTGGAAGGAAGGTTCCCATCAAGCAAAACTGAACACACTGTGTATTAGGCTCAACTGTAATAGATGTTCTGAAACGTCGGTGAAACCCTTCTGATAATTAAACCAAACACCCAGAAAAGGTCACCTCGCCTCGTGATCTGTTAAAGTATGAGTGACAGAGAACTCCCAACTTCCAGTATTTAAAGAGAATAAAATGTATTCTTTGACCCGGGTTCAATTTGTGGGTGGCACGGTGGCACAGTGGTTAGCACTGCTGCCTCACAGCGCCAGAGACCCGGGTTCAATTCCCGCCTCAGGCGACTGACTGTGTGGAGTTTGCACGTTCTCCCCGGGTGCTCCGGTTTCCTCTCACAGTCCAAAGATGTGCAGGTCAGGTGAATTGGCCATGCTAAATTGCCCGTAGTGTTAGGTAAGGGGTACATGTAGGGGTATGGGTGGGTTGCACTTCGGCGGGTCGGTGTGGACTTGTTGGGCCGAAGGGCCTGTTTCCACACTGTAATGTAATCTAATAAACTCTAAAAGTGCACATTAAACAACATAACACATTAAAGATTAGTGTTCAGGAGAGTTATGTTCCCGTGAAAATGAGGAATACAAATGACAAAATTCGGGAACTATAGATGGCAACATCTGGGAGACTGTCTAAGAGGAAAAAAGATGCGTACATAAAGTCTAGGTCACTAAAGATAGACGAAGCTTTGAAAGAATATCGATAATGTAGGACCAATTAGAAACGAGGAATTAATCGGGCTAAAATGTGTCATGAGATATCCTTCGAAAAGAGGGTGAATGAAAATCCGAAAGCATTGTATTCATATATAAGGAGCAAGAGGGCAACTGCAGAAAGGGTTGGCCCATTCAAGGACAAAGAAGGAAAGGTATGCGAGGAGTCAGAGAAAATGGGTGGGATTCTGAATGAAATCACCGAGGACAGAGACATGGCGGATGTTGAATTTAGAGATAGATCTTTGATTACTGTAGGAGATGGCGACATAAGGAGGAAGGAAGCGTTGGGTATTCTAAAGGGCATTAAGGTTGACAAACCTCAGGTCGGGATGGGATCTGTCCCAAGTCACTGAAGGAAGCGAGAAAGGAATTAGTTGGGGCTTTAACATATATCTTTGCAGCATCCTTGAACACGGGTAAGGTCCCAGAAGACTGGAGAAGTGCTAATGTTGTCGCCTTGTTTAAGAAGGAAGCAGTGATAATGCAGACAATTGCAGACTGTGAGCCTGACGTCAGTCTTAGATAAGCTGCTGGAGAAGATATTGAGGGATAGGATAGTTACCCATCTGAAAGAAAATGGGTTTGTCAGTGATATGCAACATGGTTTTGTGGAGGAATGTCATGTCTTGCAAACCTAATAGAATTGCTTGAGGAGTTGACAAAGTTGATTGATGAGGGAAGGGATGTAGATGTCTTATACATGGACTTCAGTGATGTGTTTGATAAATTTTGCCATGATAGTCTGAAGGATATGGTGAAATCGCACGGGATCCAGGATGTTCTAGCTCAATGGATAGAGAATGGCTGGGGAACAGAAGACCGAGCGAAGACCTAACAGAAGGGAGTTTCTCAAAATGGAGACCTGTGACCAGTGATGTTCCACCGAGATCCGTGCTGGGACCACTGCTGTTTGTGGTATACATAAAAGATTTGGAGGAAGGTGGAGGTTGTCGGCTTTGCAAGATTGCAGATTACAATAAGATTGGCGAATTAGCCGACAGTGAAGGAGGCTGTCAGGAAATACATCAGAATTCAGATGAACTGGAGAGTTTGGCAGAGAAATGGCGGATGGAATTCAATCTGGGCAAATGTGAGGTGATGCATTTTGTAAAATCCAATTCAAGAACCAACTTTACAATAAATTGAAAAGTCATGGGGAAAATTGATATTACGAGAGATCTAAGTGTTCCAGTCCACTGTTCTCTCAAGGTGGCAATGCGTTTCAGTAACGTGGTCAAGAAGGCATACGGCATGCTTTCCTTTATCGGTCGGAGTATTGAGAACAAGTGTTGACAGGTCACGTTACAGTGGTTTCAAACTTTGATTCGACCACATTTTGACAACTGCTCGTCATGGATGTGGATGATTTGGAGAGGGTGCAAAGGATTTTCGCTAGGAGTGTACCTGATATGGAGGGCGCTAGCTATGATGAGAGGTTGAGTGGATTAGCATTATTTTCAGTAGAAATACGGACGTTAAGGGGGATCAGGTCGAGTTCTACAAAATCATGAGAGGTGTAGACAGGATAGATAACCAGAAGCTTTTTTTTTCCCAGAGTGGGGTACTCAATTCCTAGCGGTCAGGAGTTCAAAGTGAGGGGGAAAGTTGAAGGGAGATATGCATGGAAAGTTCTTCACTCAGAGGGTGGTCGGTGCCTGAAACATATTGCCAATGGAGGTGTTGGGGCGAGAATGATAGCGTCATTAATATGTGCCTAGACAGATGCAAGACTGGCAGGGAGCAAAAGGGTCTCGACACAAAGAAAATAGGTGGCAGGTTTAGATTGAGGATTTGGATGTGCGCAGACTTGGTGGCCGAAAAGCCTGTTCCTATGCTGTAATTTTCTTTGTCCACTGCCCAAATGTAAATTAAGCCCTTACCTTCCCGGCAGCTCACGTTTCACTCTACCTTCTCTTCTCGCCACTTTGTCAAAATGGAGGCCCGACTCCCGAGGTAAGTCCATTTTTAAGTGGGAAAACGTACCCTTCCCGGCAAAACTCGCTTCAGTCCACCTTCTCTCCTTGCCGCTCTGTCAAAGTGGTGGAGAAGAGTTCAATTGCCACATTTAAAAGGCATCTGGATGAACGGGAAGTGTTTCGAGTCACATGGAACAAATGCTGCAAAATGGGACTTGATTAGAGAATTTGGTTGGTGTGGATGCGTATGGACGAACGTACAACACACACACACACGCACACACACACACGGACGCACAGATGGACACAAGTACACACACACACACACACACACACAGACACAAATTATCTCATCCTATTCCTCCCACAGTCGTGCTTTTTCTGTCTTTGCAATTCTCTATCTCATCCCTCCTATGTCTTTTCATTTATTTCTGTCTCTCCCTCCTTCAGCAACCCTCTCTCTCTTTTCTCTTTCCCTCTATATTTGAGTTACTCTGTATCTCATTTCTTCTCTTGCTGAAACTCTGTCCATCTTTCTTCTTCTCTCACTGCGTCTATCCCTCGACATTTGTTTTTCATTCTCTCTTGCATTCTGCTCTCGTTCACTATTTTTCTTACACCATTGCTCTCTCTCTATCTCTGTCTCTGCCTCTCCCTGTGTGAGTGTATCTCTCTCTCTTCCTCTTTCAAACCGTGGTTCCATACCTTGTTTTGCACAAGTGACAAAGTTGCAAGGAATTAACTGTCCCTGAATATGAGCCAGTAGGTCAGTACCTATCTGTGTGGAAAATGCACTCTCGACTGTGAAATGCCCGACAGTGTAATTCATTGAATACAGTTAAATCATTTTAGCGCACTTTATCTGATTAGCAGAGACGCCAATGCAGAATTATATCCACTTCCAATCCGTGTATGTAAGGGCAGATGTATCACTGTCTTCGTTAAGGGATTAAAATAGATCATCGAGTCAACATTTCAGTATGAGAAAGTATTCAAGAATGACTATATCTGTCGTTTCCATTGACAGGCTAGGCTCCTTCATCATTTGTGATGAGAAGATTTGTGGAGTCTCCTTCTCTTTCAGTTCGTTAACTGCTTGTGGGTATTTGTTCATAATTTCGATGTCGTTCTCTTCCATCTGACCTTATCTCCCTCCTGGTGATAAGGTCAGATGATGATAAACACCAACCCAATTAATTAAAAAATGTTAGACAAGAGGCGGTAAACAATTTGCTGAGTTCCATTGACATAACTCAGAAATCTGTGGGTCACGGGTCATTCGAACACAGGAATACAGTTTGATCCAGAGAAATGAGAAATTGTGTCTTTCGGAACGTTGGGCACACTGGAACACGTTCCCTCTGTGCAGCTCAATCTGCGTAGTAGCATTTGACGAAAAGTAAGCATTTCCAAGACAGCTATATTTCACCTCACCTGCAGTGCCCTCTTCTGCAGGTTGCTTTATTGTCACAACATCCAAAGATGACATCTGCAAGAAAGAGAGGAAGAAAGTGTTAACATCACCAGACAAGATGCTGGAATGTCCACTTTTCATGAGAAGAGCAAAGTTCGAGACTCCCCATTGACGATAGCCTAGGTTTTAAACCAAAGCTTGCACAATGCTCCGAGTGTGATCTGACTTGTATGCATGGAGATGAGAACTGTATAAAGCGCTCCACGTGGTTTCTAACTGAGTGAATAGAGACAGGGATTATGTACGTTGCTCCGAATATTATATAAACGAGGCGTTTGGAGATGGAAACCACGCATTATACTTCACTTGTGGTTAAACGGAGCTGAATGGAGAGAGAACTAAGCATAATACTTCATGTGTGATCTATCAAAGGATGTCAAGGTAGAAACTGCACACTGTGCTCTCACATTATTTTTGTTGACTGAAATGGAGACCAGAATTGTGCACAGTCCTCCATGCATGCTGCAATGGTGGGGTTGCACGGTGGCTCAGAGGTTAGCACTGCCAACTCACAATGTCAGGGGCCTAATTTCAATTCAAAGTTTGTGAGATGATTTGTAGCTCGGGTGCTTGTTGTTGTGGTTCTGTTCGCCGAGATGGTAATTTGTATTGCAGACGTTTCGTCCCCTGTCTAGGTGACATCCTCAGTGCTTGGGAGCCTCCTCTGTGAAGCGCTTCTGTGTTGTTTCCTCCGGCATTTACAGTGGTTTGTCTCTGCTGCTTCCGGTTGTCAGTTCCAGCTGTCTGCTGCAGTGGCCAGTATATTGGGTCCAGGTCGATGTGTTTGTTGATAGAATCTATGGATGAGTGCTATGCGTCAAGGAATTCCCTGGATGTTCTCTGTTTGGCTTGTCCTATAATAGTAGTGTTGGCCCAGTCGAAATCATGTTGCTTGTCATCTTGGCAAGTCCTTGCATGGGATTTTGGTTTTGCTCATGCTGGGTATCGGGTCCTTTGTCCTGGTGAGTGGCCAACAGCCACTCTCAGACAACAACTCACCAGGACAAAGGACTGCATAAAACACTGCATAGGACAAACACGAAGACAGCTAACGATCCGTATCTATGAACACGAACTAACCACAAAACAACACAACCAGCTATTCTTAGTAGCCACACACGCAGATGACAAGAAACATGAGTTTGACTGGGACAACACTACTATTATTAGATTAGATTAGTTACAGTGTGGAAACAGGCCCTTCGGCCCAACAAGTCCACA
This sequence comes from Chiloscyllium plagiosum, assembly GCF_004010195.1. Taxonomy (NCBI): domain Eukaryota; kingdom Metazoa; phylum Chordata; class Chondrichthyes; order Orectolobiformes; family Hemiscylliidae; genus Chiloscyllium; species Chiloscyllium plagiosum. Next base: position 1,164,977 of record NC_057758.1, read on the forward strand.
CCGCCCCGCCGAAGCGCAACCCACCCATACCCCTACATTTACCCCTTACCTAACACTACGGGCAATTTGGCAGGGCCAATTCACCTGACCTGCACATCTTTGGCCTGTGGGAGGAAACCGGAGCACACGGAGGAAACCCACGCAGACACGGGGAGAATGTGCAAACTCCACACAGTCAGTCGCCTGAGTTGGGAATTGAACCCGGATCTCTGGCGCTGTGAGGCAGCAGTGGTAACCACTGTGCCACCGTGCCGCCCATTATAGGACAACCAAACAGAGAATTCCTAGAGGAATGGCACTCATCTACAGATTCTATCAACAAACACATTGACCTGGCCCCAATATACCGGCCACTGCAGCGGACAACTGGAACTGACAACCGGAAGTGGCAGAGACAAACCACTATAAATGCCGGAGGAAACATAACAGAAGCGCTTCAAAGGAGGCTCCCAAGCACTGAGGATGTCATCTAAACAGGGGACGAAAAGTCTGCAACACAAATTCCCAGCTCAGCGAACAGAGCCTAAGTTCAATTCTAGCCTCGGGTGATTGTGTCTGCGGATTTTGCTTATTCGCCCCGTGACTACATGGGGACACAATGTTAACCACACTTCAATTGAATAACAGCACAGACCGAAAGGACTAAGTACACTCCTCTTCACGACATTAGAGTTTTATTTGTGACTAAGAAACATGGAAGATAGTTCGAGGCTGCTCCGACATCACTGTTCCTGAACTCAAATCCTCTACTCTGAAGGTCAAGATAAAATTTGCACTCTTCACCGCCTGCTGCGTTTCAACATATTTCAGACTTATTGAAAATTGTAGTCTCTCAATTTAGAGCTATTGATAAAAAAAACTGCCTTCGTGTTTTTGCTGGCAATGTGTCACATTTATCCGTGTGACACTGTATTGGCCATGCATTTGTGCACTTACTCCGCCTTTTCCAAATCCAATCCCTGCATCCTCCTCACAGCCCAGACTTCCACTAACCTTTGTGTCGTCAACAATTCTTTTTGTAAGAGACGTACTCACCAGTGAATTCAAGTCTCTGTTGCCATTCTTCATGAGCGTAACATGAACACGGATGAAAAGCTCTGTACTCTGTGCTGAATCACTCAAGAGCACAGTGAGAATGTTCGGGCTCTTTATGTAAATGCAGAGTATTCAGTTATGGACGGTTAGACATGGGAACTAGTACACACACACATTCACACAGGCATACACAGAGATGCACACACTCGCAAACTAGCATACACACACAAATAAACACGCACACACACATTCACAGAAAAAGACACTCACGCACACAGATGCAAACACAGATTTCCAATGCTCACAAAGACACACACTCACAGGCTAGCGCACAAACACTCTTACACACACACAAGCACTCGTATACGTACCTACAGACATACCGTCTTACACAGATGCAAACAGACACGCATTCACACAGAAACACGCTCACCCACACAGTCACAAAAACCCCCCCACACACACAGACGCACACGGAAACGTGAAACTACTTTCGCACTAGCATAAGGGCGCACACACCGCCCACATATAAACGTAAACTGGGACACACTCACACAGACGTACACACACACTCACACATGCAGATGCAACAACTAGAATCAAGTGTGTTTTGATTACTAAATGGCAAGGTACATGTGCGTAAGAATTGAAGAGGTGGAGTTTTTCAGAACACTTTGCTGAATCTGATATCAAAGAAAGAAGGCATTCGACCCATCAACCCTGTTCCAGCAATTTGAAGACTTTTAAAATTCTTCCCGCTTCATTCTGTTCCCGCCTCACAGCCATGCAATATTTTCCCAATTCTTTCCTTCAGTTCCTCCTCGGAAGTGTACTTCCCAATATTTATGCAATGCGTCAACTCATGCCAACACTTAGAGCAACGGAGCGTTTTTTCTTACCTGAACATTCATCATCTGGATTTTTGTCATTTATGCAAGACTTGATTCAACCCTGGGTGTTGAGTCTAAGAAATCCCAAGACCTCCGCTTCAGGCAAAGTTGAGGAACAGTGGGTGATCTGTTCAGCTTGAACTAGGAGGGGGGGGGGGGGGGGAGGTACTCCTAGGGACAATATTATGCTGGAGGACAAAATGAAGAAGTAATTAAAGAAGGATTGGAGCTGAGAACCATTGTGGATTGGTTCCAAGATAATTCATATTTGTGTGGTTATGTTTTGTGATGCATTTAAAGAATCAGATACAGCTTGCTGCAAGGTGCAAATACTATTTATTCTACTGTGAACTGTCTCGGGAAGTGTCAAAATTCGACCGACCCTTGGGAAATAAGGCAGTACAGGTGACAGTGAGGGAGCACTATGGGACTAGTCTCCATTGCTCTATAAATTTTAAAATAGTTATGGAGAGGGACAAAACTGGCCCACATATTCAAGTTCTAAACGGAGCAAAGCGAATCTTGATGGATTTGGATTAAAGCATGCAATGATGATTCGTTTAGCTTGTTTGAAGGCAGAAATACTTCCAGCAAGTGGGAGGTCTTCAGAAGTGAGATAGGTAGAGTTTAGTCTATATGTTCCGGTGAGGATGAAAGGCAAGGTTGACAAGAATATGGAAACCTGGATAACAACAGATATTGTGGCTTTGAACAAAACAAAATGGAGATACAGCTCAAGTAGAGACTTCTGGGATCAATGGAAATCCCTGGAGGTACACAGGAGATACTGGAGTCTATTGAAGAACGAATCAGGAGGGCATGAGATAGACTTGGCTGAGAAAATCTGGGTGAATCCAAAGAGGTTCTTTAAGTATATTAACGGAAAAAAGAATAACGAAAGAGACAATAGGACCCTCAAGAACAGAATTGGACACATGTTTAGAAAAGCATGAGATGTGCGATGTCTTCAATGAATATTTCTCCTCCATGTTTCCTGTGAAGAATGACATGAAAACTTGGGAATTTGGGGAAAATGTTGGTGATATTTGGGGACAATCCATATCACATTAGAGAAGGTGCTGGATAATGAATGCAAGTGTGATAGCTAGAGTTCAAGGTCAATTTGTCCCTGTGAGGGTGAAGGACAAGATTGGCAGGAATATGGAACCCTGGATGACAAGAAACCTTGATGCTTTGACCAAAAGAAAGGAGGAGACATGGCTCGGGTACAGGCAGCTGGGAACAAGGGAATCCCTGATGGCATATAGAGGATAAAGGAATTTATTGAAGAAGGGAATAGGATTGCGGAAAGGGTGCAGATTGATAGCCTTGGCTGAGAAGATTGGGGTGAATCCAAAGAAGTTCTTAAAGTATACTTAAGGCAATGGATAAAGTAGAGAGCGAATAGGAACCCTCAAGGGCCAAAGTGAACATGCATGTGTAGAACCACAGGAGATGAGTGAAGTGCTCGATGAATATTTCTCCTCTGTGTTTACCACAGACATGACGACTCGGGGATTGGGGAAGTTTGTGGCGATACCTTGCAGACACTCTATATAACAGTAGAGGAGGTGTTGGAAGTAGTAATATATTTAAAGGCGGATTAATCGCTTGTTGCTGACCAGATATATCCAAGAACTCTTCAAGAACTTGCAGGGATCCTGGTTAATATTTTTGCATAATTATTAGCCGGGTTGAAGTGCCACAAAACTGGAGTATAGTGGATGTTCTGCCCTTCAACAAGAGGGGGCCAATGAAAAACTGGGAGCCACAGAACCGTAAACTTAACATCTGTGCTAAGTAAGTAACTTCAGAATATTCTGAGGGTTAAGATATACATACATTTAGAAAGGCAGGGTGTGGTTAGGCGTAGTCAGTATGGCTTTGTGCATGGGAGATAATGCCTCAGAAATCTGTTCGATTTGATGGATGAAGTGAACAGAAAGGATGGTAAGGGCAGACCGGTAGTCATAGTTTCCATGGATTTCAGTAAGGCCTTTGATAAGGTTCCAAATGGTAGGCTGCTCTGGAAGGTTAGATCACATGGAATTGCGGGGTATGTTGCAAATTGGACACACAGTTGGCTTGTCGGTCGGAAGCAGAGTGTAATAATGGAAATATGCTTGTCAGATTGGAGGCCCGTGACTGCTGCGGAGTGGCTGGGGAGTCGGTTCTGGGTCCATTGCTGTTTGTTATGGATACCAATGATTTGGGTGAGAATGTCCAAGACATTAATACAAGTTTTACAGATAGCATATAGGTCATATCATGGAAGTGAAGAAGGTGATCAAAAATTGCAGCAGGACTTTCTTCAACTGGGAAAGGAGGCGACAAATAGCAAATGGAGTTTAATATACAAAAGTGAGAGGTCTTGTCTCAACCACTTCCTTTGGCAGCTTATGTCACATGCATACCACACTTTGTGTAAAAGAAGGTGCCCCTCAGGTTCCCTTTTATTCATTCCCCTCTAACTTTAAACTGATGCCCTCTCGTTCTCAATTTCCCAAACCAGGGAGAGAAAATGAGTGCATTCACCCTATTCCAAGACCCTCATGAACTTATACACTTTTCTAATTTACCCCCTCAGTCTCCTACACTCTAAAGAAAAGAAATACCCTAGCTTTTCCACCCTCACCCTGTAACTCTTACAGTTGAGTCCTGGCAACATCTTCTCAATTTCTTCTGCACTATTTCCAGTTCAGTAACATTCTTACTTTCACAGAACTGAATAAAATACTCCACGTTCAGCCTCACTAAAGTCCTGTACAATTTCAATATAACTTCACAAGTTCTCTTGTCTACCTGTGACTCCACTTTCAGAAAACCACAAGCTGAACTTCAAGGTCTCTCTGTTCCATTACACTCCTTAAGTTCCTTCCATTCCCCATAAAATTTCTTTCTTGATTTGACTTTGCAAAATGTATGACCTCTCACTTATGTATATTAAACTCCATTTGCCATTTGTAGCCTACTTTCCCAGCTGAAGAAGGCCCTGCTGAAATTTCTGGAGGGTTGGTGTGCACTGGCCTGGGAGGTGCAGATATATGGGATGACACAGCAGTTTTAGGGGGAAGGTGAGGATTAACGTTTTCACCCAGGGAGTTATGGAAATCTGGCATTCACTGAGTGTGACAATGGGAGAGGCAGAAACGATCCAAACATTAGAAAAAAATGAACATGTACTCTTGTGGTGCCAAAACACACAAAGCTTTAGATTAGATTAGATACCCTAAAGAGTGGAAACAGTCCCTTCGGCCCAACCAGTCCACATCAACCATTCGAAGAGTAGCCCACCCAGACTCACTTCCCTCTCACTAATGCACCTATCACTTTGGACAATTTAGCATGGCCAATGCACCTGACATGCACGTTTTGGACTGTGGGAGGAAATCGGAGGAACCGGAGGAAACCCACGCAGACGTAGGAGAATGTGCTGAGTCATGTCTGATCGAAGATTCTATAGTCAGACTGAATCACTCCTGGCTCCCTTTAGAATAATTCTTGAAATTCACAGTCCTGACAAAACGGTGCAACCCCTCTGTAACACCTCACATCCCTTTTTCCTTCTCCATCTCGAAACAGAAAGAAAAACACACACACACACCAAACAAATTTGCAGAAACAAAAACTCATACATTCACCTAAACACAGATAGAAGGACACTGACACAAACGAACACAGACTGACACACTCACAGAAAGACACGTGCGCAGATTGACATACAAACGCATACACAGAGGTGAAGGAGTGGGGTGGGACAGGGGTGTTGGGTGTTGGGGGAATGAAGGGAGGGGGTGGAGTGCAAAATCCAAATACAAGGTCTGCCATTCACCCCTTCCCACCCATTCCAAACACAGTGCTTCAGACATAAATAACTCTGGAATGTTGTCAAGGGCATTGAACAAATATCACCGACAATGTAAATGAAATAAAGTTTAAATTGAATTTCAATAAATATTACTAACCAGAACTCGACACCAAATAAGTTAAAATGGCAGTGGTAATGTCTACAATTGGTTTAGCTGGAAGACCAGCAATCGGAAATTAAACTTTGGTCATTTCCTCAGTGGGTGTGCTATCAAGTGGTCGGGCTAGCTGGGACGCAATTGCCTTATCAGTCCCAGGATCAAACCTAGGAATTTCTTCTTTTGTGGGCGTTTGAGGGTAGTGGCAAGGGACAATTTAAATTGCCATTGGGCACTCACTGATTGTCCTTACCTGCGTACCCTAGCTCGATAACTTCCTTCAGCCTCTAAAACCCTGTCTTCCTCTGTAACCTCCTCCAGACCTACACCATCCCCATCTCCGCAACCTCCGCCAGCCACAGCACCCCCTCCTTATCGCTGAAACCGCCTCCAGCCTCTGCACCTTTCCTTTGTCTGTAACTCCCTCCAGTCGCTAAACCTTCCTTTTCTCTGTAACCGCCTCCAGTCCCCTTCACCTCTCCCTATCTCTGTAACTATCCACCTTTCCGTGCACTGCCACCCTATCTCCCCTTCTCAAAGATCTCTGCATTTCTGCAATTCTATCCTCCTAGAACATTCCTTCATTTCTATCGTTTGTCCGCAGAGGGAAGGGGTGGCATGGACTTTGGGAATATTCAGACTCTGGGACTTGCTCCCCGTCTTTTGCTTCTTTTGCAATTCACTTCCATTCCTGAGAGGGAAGGACAGTCCATGACTCAGAAAGAGTGAGAAACTGTCAGTGAGAGAGTGAGGAGTATGAACATTGAGAGAGGCAGACACTTACCAACCGATGTGGAGATGCCTGTGTTGGGGTCGAGGTCAGTGGTCAAACTGCACCAAGTAAAATAGTAACAGGTTTGTTTCAAATCACAAGTTTTGGGAAAGTTGCTGTTTTGTCAGGTGAAGTGGTCTGGACAATTCAGGACCCTGTCAGTGCATTCCCGACACCGTTGTTCATTGGAGTTCATAAAGCTACCTCCAACATCAAACCTTCCAGAAGCTTCACACCACATCCGCGATCTGAAAGCACAGCTGACGGCCACGTCTGTCTCTGAATCTGAGGAATCCCGGTGAAAGATGGATTGACATTGTAATATCCAACTGACTGGAGTCCTGTGCCAGAAGAAGTGGACTGTCCAAAGTTCACTGTCCCAGTATCCGTCAGTTGCAGCGCTCACTGTCCCAGTCTCTGTCCGTCCCACAGCTCACTGTGTCAGTTTCTTTGAGTACAGAGCTCACTGCCTCAGTCAATGTCAGTCCAGAGCTCACTGAAGCCAGTTGCACACTCAGGCCTTCTGTTCACTGTTCCAGTCACTTTCTTTCCCTCAGCTCACTCTCTCCTCGTCTCTGTCAGGCCTAATGCTCACTGTCCCAGCCTCTATTCGCCAAACAGCTCATTGCCCCACTCTCTGTCAGTCCCAGAGTTCACTGACCGAATTTTTATCAGTCCCAGAACTCACTGTCCCAGTCTCTGTCTGTGCCAGAACACATTATCCCAATCGGTGTCAGTTCCAGAGCACCCTATTGCAGTCGGTGTCAGTTCCAGAGCACACTATTGCAGTCGGTATCAATCCAGTGCTCGCTGTCTCCGTCTCTGTCAGTCCCAGAGAACACTATCCCAAGTTGGTGTCAGTCCAAGAGCACACTGTCCCAGTCTATGTCATTCCCAGAACACACTGTCTGAGCCTCACTCTTGGAACAAGAGCGCACTGTCCACTCTCACTCTCAGTCACAGCCCTCGCTGTCTCAGTCTTGCTGTGTGAGTCGCAGTCCTCACTGTGCCAAACTGTGTCAGCTGCACAGTCATAGAATCATTCAGTACAGAAAAACCTCCAAACCCAATTCGGCCATGCAAACCAGGAAATCAAAACTGAACTATTTCCATGCACCTGCATTTACCAGGATCCATCTAAACAGTTGGGTGGCAAATGGTTCAGTGGTTAGCTCTGCTACCTCACAGAGCTAGATACCCGCGTTCTGGAGACCAGCAGGAACTCGGGTGCTCCCCAACAGAAAACCCTGAATGAATCAGAACATACAGAACCTGCTAGAAAAAACAGGGGCGAGGCCTTCAGATCAGGAGACCTACTCAAGTATAAGGAAACCAAGTATGACCTTCGCAGGGCCATTAAGACAATACCGATCCAAACTAGAGACCCAGACAGACACCCGGCGACTATGGCAAGGACTGAATGGTATCACAGGTTATGAAAGAGACAGTGCAAGATAGCAGACGATAACGCATCCCTCCCAGATCGTCTCAACGCCTTCTCTGTTTGCTTTGAGCAGAATTTCGGCAGAGAGCTAACACCTATTCTGACGAGTCCTGACGAACCTATCCCACCAGAGGTCAGATCAGTTTTCCTTCGTGTGAATCCAAGGAAAGCGATGGCACCAGACGGAGTAGCAGGCCATACACTCAGAGCATGCACAGATGAGCTCGCAAAGGTCTTCGCGGACATCTTCTACCTCTCCCTGCAGCAAGCCACTGTCTCTGCTTGTTTCAAGAGGGCCAACATCATCCCTGTGCCTAAGAAGGCACATGCAGCGTTTCTCAATGATTACCGTCCAGTGGCCCTATCTTCGGTGGTCATAAAGTGCTTTGAAAAACTGGGCAAATCCAGCCTCCGCACTACTCTTGACCCACTCCAATCCGCTTTTCGGATCAACCAATCCATATCAGATGCCATATGAATTCCCCTTCCTGGAACATCTTCACACCAATTACAGCTACATAAGTATCTTATACATTGACGGCAGTTCAGCCTTCAGCACTATTATCTCCTCGAGACTGATAACTAAATTTAGTGATCTCGGACTAAGCCCCACTCTCTGCAAAAGAATCCTCAGTTTCCTGACTCGCAGGCCGCATTAAGCGAAGATTGGGGATAATATTGCATCCTCACTAACACTCAATACAAGAGCAACCCAGAGGTGCGTACTCAGTCCCCTACTGTACTCACAGTGTACCCATGACTGTGTCGCCAAATACCAAACTAATGCTATTTACAAGTTCACTGATGACATGACGTAGTCGGTCGAATCTCAGATGGCGACGAAATAGACTACAGACGAGAGATAGAAGACCTGGAGAAATGTGAATTGAGAGCAATCCAGCTCTCCATGCCGACAAACTCATTATTAACTTTTGGTAGGATGTTGCTCATGCACCCCCTCCCCCTCCAAACACACAAACGCGCGCACACACACACACACAAACACAATGATTGCACAGAGGTGGAACGAGTGGATAGTGTCAAACTGCTGGGAGTGTTCATAATCGATAAACATTCTTGGGTACTTCATGTGGACGCACTGGTTGCAAAGGCCCAACAACGTCTCTTCTTCCTCAGACAGCTGTGGAAATCTGGCATGACGGTGAATGCCCTTGCCAACATTTATAGGTGTGCCATCGAGACGATTCTGTCTGGACGTTTCACTGCCTTGTATATCTACTGTACCATTCAAAATCGCAGACAGTTCCACAGAGTAGAGTACTCGACTCAGACAATCACAAAGGCCAGCCTCCCATTTACGTAATTCATCTACAGGGCCGCCAGCATTCTCAAAGATCCATCCCAACCTGTTTTTCCACAACCTCCACCATCGTGGAGAAGGTACAGAAGCCTGAACACACGCACCATCTGGTTTTAAAACAGTTTCTCCCCGACTGTTGTTCGAATACTAAATGGCCTCACAAACTCTGCCTGCATCTATGTTTTATTTTTTGCCTCTGTTTGTCTATTATTTACTTATCTATGCCACTTAACCATAAGCTCTGCCTGCATTGTTCTCAAGATAAAGCCTTTCACTGTGCCTCTGTCCAGGTGACAATAGATTCAATTCAATTCATTTCTGGCGACTGCCTGTGTGGAGTGTGCACGTTCTCCACATGTCAGTGTGGGTCTCCTCCCACAATCGAATGCTGTGCAGGTTAGGTGAATTACCCAAAGTACTCATGAATGTGGAGGGTTGGTGCATTACTCAGGGGAAATGTGAAGTAATAGGGTCGATGAGTAGGTCTGTCTGAGTTAATCTTCGAAGGGTCGGTGTTGACTGGTTGGACCAAATAACCTGTTTCCACACTGTTCATGCGGCTCTCTGAATGTCGTTTACATTTGACTGCTCGTTCCATGAACATACCACCATCGGTGTGAAAGTGGTGTCCCTCAAGTCCCTTTTAGTTCTTTCCCCCGAACCTTAAATTTATGCCTTCTAGCTTTGGGCTGTCAAACGCTGGAGAAAAGACGTTTCACATAGTCTATATCCCTCATATTTTTGTAAAATGTTATAAGACCACATCTCAGCCTCCTGCACGCGGGGGAGGATGGGGGGAGGCAGACTGACGCCTCTGTGTGTATATAACTGACGCGGGGGTGAGATCAGACTGAACCCACACAATCGGCTTCTCACATGTGGATGTATGTCCACTGACACAGTGCCTCCCTTTCTGACCCCATGCATTCCTCTTTTTTCCTAAAAAATGCTGATTTTCATTGGTTAAGCAATTTAAGCGAGATTGTTATTGGATACTTGAACATATCCTTCACCTGATCCCTGCACTTGGTCAATGCAATGGCATAAATACAAGTATGTGTACAACACCGTGTGAGCTGATAGACGTATCCAATATCATGTACAAAATAATGCAGCCAGATAGACTTCTGCCCCAATAGTCACGCCCACTTATATATTGAATAGAACATAAAGTTTGCCCATGACAGTTGGCCGAGATGAGAAATGGTAAAATTATGCATTTTTTCCGACTCTCCATTTTTGGATCTGTTCCATTGTTTCCCCTGCTGAGAGTCTGGAGTACCCTGCGGGCTTTGTTAGCCATTAGGACATGTCTGACAAACAAAGCATTGAACAGCACAGTCAAAAGAATTGCCAAACACGGGGTTAGAAGATGATGAGTAATTTCCATTCTTCCCCAGATGTCTGATAATTTAAAACACAATCTTACTTCACAAAACCAAGGAAGGTTCTTTAGTCGTTTCTGACTCGTTAACATAAAATACCAAAATATATTCTTTAAACAACTTAGCACCATCACTTTTCCCAGTGCCACAGATGTTGATTTCTCGATGCAATATTTACAGTTCAATTTCTGGCGACAGATGGCCACAAATTGATCAAAGCTGAAAACAACAGATAGAAGAGTCCGTGGCTGCACAGAAAAGAATGGCATGGATGTTGCACAAAGAGACCTTGGAGTGCAGGTTCATAGTTACTTGGAAATGGAGTCGCAGGCAGTGAAGAAGGCTTCACTGCCTGCTTTCTATTATTGGTCAGAGTATTGAGTACAGGAGTTAGGACGTCATATTGTGGATGTTGCCAGAGTTGGAGTATTTGAGCTGTAGGGAGAGGCTGAACAGGCTAGGGCTGCTTTCCCTGGAGCGTCAGTAGTTGAGGGGTGACCTTATAAAGGTTTACAAAATCATGCGGGGCAAGGATAGGGTAAATAGACAAATTATTTTCCCTGGGGTCGGGGAGTCCAGTACTAGAGGGCATAGGTTTAGATTGAGAGGGAAAAGATATCAAAGAGACTTTAGGGGCAAAGTTTTCACACAGAGGGTCATACATGTATGGAAGAGCTGCCAGAGGAACTTTTGTAAGCTGGTACAATTGCAACATTTAAAAGGCATTAGGATGGTATATGAATAGGAAGGGTTTGGAGGGATATGGGTCAGGTACTGGCAGGTGGGACGAGATTGGTTGGATATTTGGTCGGCATGGATGGGTTGGACGGAAGGATCTGTTTCTATGCTGTACATCTCTAAGACTCTCTGACTCTAAGGAAGGATTTCACAAACTGAAACTTGCATATGCAAATATTTGGAATGTACCTCAGCGTCAATTCAAGGATGTTGTCCAGTAGATTCGCCATCTCCACCAAACACCGGGTTACACATTTGTATAGACTGCATTTTGCCCGAGACAGGATTCCAAACTTTGGAATGTTAACTATGAGAAAGGACTTTAAAACCTGAATATGATAAATCAGTTGAAGAGCACATACTCTAATCGACAGCATAGAGAGTGGTTTCAACTCGGAATTAACAGGCACCCGTTTAAGACTGATATGAGGGCGGTTGGCTTTTCTCAGATTCTTGAGTTCTTCAAACGCCTTTTTTTTTACAGAGCGATATGGAAGCAAGAGTCTTGAATATGTTGGAGTCATTTTGGCCTCAGAATGATAACCCTCTTCCTCTCCCCAACGATGCTTGTCCTGAAGGAAAGCCACACTTGACGTGAAATAGTACTAGACAGGGTAAACGGAGAAAAGTGTTCCTGATCACTGGTAAACTCCAGACCTGGTGGTGGGGTGAGGGAGAGTGGTCATCACAGTCTAAAGATACTGTGCAGGGCTGAGAAGAAACGTGAACTCGGTTTCCTTCTCTCTCCACAGATGCTGCCAGACCGGCTGAGCTTCCAAGTTTTGCCCTGATATCAGTGTGCCCTGATGACATTTTCACTGCGTCAATCGCCTTAAAGGAGCACTCACTGGACATCAGTAAACACATCATAGATGCCATTGCACGAACACGTTGCTGACAATCGAATGTAGACTGATGGCATCAGTGTTTTCGCTGGACTGAAACAGCGCTACTAGTGTTGCAGCAAGTTCCTGCATCCCATCTAATCATTCCGAAAATTACAATAGATTTTGGACGTGCATCATGTGGACTGAATGGAGGACAAGATGGAACAGGAACAAGTGAACTCGGCTTTAAAGGTAATAAATATTTCAGACTGTTTCTTGCCCCATGTGATATTTGTCAAACTCAGTTCCTCAGTTCCTGATTTCGTTGCCCACCGCCATTTACAAGTGAATTATGGCGGAATGGCAAATCCTAAATCACAACTGTTGCTTTGATGCTCACGCTGTTCCATTGATCACATACAACATGTGCTGATTGGGTCCAAAGGCCTGAATTACCAACTCTTCATTAATTCTCTACATCATCATCAGTCTCTTCATCAATTCTGCATCTCCTCTTTCTGTATATACTTGATTCTGTCTTTGTCAAGCTCCTTGCAACGTCTCCCTTCAGCAAATATTAGTCCCTTCCGTTCCGACAAATGAATGATTGAGGCACCATCATCTCCACGTTCACTCTGTCAAATTTACTCTGAAGCTTTCTTATTTCACTTCCGAGTCTTTGAAATTCCAAATGATACAAACTTAGCCTTGACACTGAGAATGTTTCTTAACAACCAAAGTCTCCCACCATCTATTCCTTCCACCTATGTGTTTCTCCCCTTCCTGACTCCCTTTGTCCAGGTGCGAAACTCCGGCAATAAATTTGCAATAAGAAAACAACAATGAAATGATTGAAATTGGAGAATAAACCAGAATGACTGGAGGGACGTTGCAGGTCTGGCAGCATCTAGGGACAGAATAACAGAGTTAGCATTTCTGGTCCAGTACTCTTCTTCAGTAACCGGGACTGTTGTCACCACTCCCGTTTTGGACAAGGGATTCAGCTGGCACTGTTTCTATTTCTGCCGAGTTTGCTATGAGCCTGTGGATTGCGCTGAGTGCGTTCTGCATCAAAGGCTCCTCTCTAGAACAGAACAGCAAAAAAACCAGCAGACCTGTCAGAAACTGCAAGCAGTTAGGGAGGAAGGATCGATATTTGAGGGATTTCAGACAGAACCTTTGGAGAAATTGATTGTGTTCACTGGTGTATTTACTCATTGTGTTTGTTTTTGACTGTCAATGGCGTTTAGATTAAGTCAACATTCATACAGATCTGGACTAGCCTTGTAAATACGATGGGTGCAAGAGTCTGGAAATCCTGCAGGGAGTCACTCTCCTCCTGAGTCACCCCAAAAGATTGTCCGCCATCGAAAATGCACAGCCTCAGCACTGTGATGGAATACTCCCACTTACCTGGAAGAATGCAGCAATTCAATACTTGGGAAGTTCGCCACCAAGGAGGTCAATGCACCACACTCACAAACATTCATTTCCTTCACCATCTAAACACAGAAGCAGCAGTGTATAAAATCCACAAGATGCATAGCAGAAATTCAGCAAAGATCCTTAGGCAGTCCCTTGCAAACCCACAATCACTTTTCTCTGGAAAGAAAATGCAGCAGATATATAGAACACCACACCACCTTGCAAGTTTACTTGTTGGAACTTTGATCAAAATACGATGATAATGATATCGATGAGCTCCACACCCTCCCCACATTTACTGCACACGGTACATCTAAAAGGCTAAGAACATTGTGGGAGACACCACACACACCTCACTCAAACTCTTCTCCCTCTTGCCATTTGGCAGAAGGTACCAGACTACACAGCGTCTCATGGCGAGACCGTACAACACTTTCTTCCCAAAGCCATCAAGCCCCTTAACACAGCACAATCGGTCTCTTTCCATCTGAACTTGTTTCTTATTGCTGCTCGAAAAATATCTCCAAATATTCATCATTTTTTGGGTGTAGGTTTGCTCGCTGAGCTGTAGGGTGATATCCAGACGTTTCATTAACTGGCTAGGTAACATCATCAGTGGCGACCTCCAAGTGAAGCAAAGCTGATGTCCCCTGCTTTCTATTTATATGTTTGTCCTGGATGGGGTTCCTGGGGTTTGTGGTGATGTCATTTTCTGTTCGTTTTCTGAGGGGTTGATCGATGGTATCTAGATCTATGTGTTTGTTTATGGCGTTGTAGTTGGAGTGCAATGCCTCTAGGAATTCCCTGGCACGTCTTTGCTTAGCCTCTCCCTGGGTAGATGTGTTGACCCAGCCGAAATGGTGGGTTTTTTTCTCCGTGTGTAGGGCTACGAGGGAGAGAGGGTCGTGTCTTTTTGTGGCTAGCTGGTGTTCGTGTATCCTGGTGGCTAACATTCTTCCTGTTTGTCCTACGTAGTGTTTCTGGCAGTCCTTGCATGGAATTTTGTAGACGACGTTGGTTTTGTCCACGGGATGTACTGCGACTTTTAAGTTTGTTAGTTTTTGTTTGAGGTTGTTGGTGGGTTTGTGTGCTACTAGGATTCTGAGAGGTCTTAGTAGTCTGGCTGTCATTTCTGAAACTTCTTTGATGTAAGGTAAGGTGGTTAGGGTTTCTGGCTATGTTTGGTCTGCTTGTTGTGGTTTGTTCTTGTGGAATCTGCGGACTATATTTTTTGAGTATCCGTTCTTCTTGAATATGTTGTATAGGTGGTTCTCCTCTGTTTTCCGAAGTTCGTCTGTGCTGCAGTGTGATGTGGCTCGTTTGAATAGTGTTCTAATACAGCTTCGTTTGTGTGTGTTGGGATGGTTGCTAGTGTAGTTAAGTATTTGTTCAGTGTTTGTCGGTTTTCTGTATACGCAGGTTTGTAGATCTCTGTTGTCTGTTCTTTCAACTGTGACGTCCAGGAATGCGAGTTTGTTGTCGGTTTCTTTCTCCTTGGTGAACTTTAGGCCTTTGAGGGTGTTGTTGATGATATTACATGTCTCTTCTCTTAATTTCGTTTTGTGATGACAAAGGTGTCATTTATGTAGCGGACCCAGATTTCAGGTTTTATGGTTTGTAGGGCTATTTGTTCTAGTCTTTGCATTACCACTTCTGCTATGAATCCTGATAGTGGAGATCCCATGGGTGTGCTGTTGGTTTGTTTGTAGATTATGTTGTTGAAGGTGAAGTGGGTGGTGAGGCACAGGTCCACCAGCTTCATGATGTTTCATTGGTAATGTGATTGATGGTGGTTGGAGTGTGTGTGAGGGTCTCTTCTAAAAGTGTGGTAAGTGTTTCCTTTGCCAGGTCGATGTTGATGGAGGTGAACAGTGCTGTTACGTCGAGTGAGATCATTGTTTCATCTTCCTCTATTTTGGTGTTTTTGATGATTTTTAGGAATTCCTGGGTGGTCCTGGGTGGAGTGGATGGAGTGCTGTGACTCTTCTACTAGGTATTTCAGTCTTGCGTGTATATCTTTGGCCAGTCTGTAAGTTGTTGTTCCGGGTAGTGAGACTATAAGTCTGAAGGGGGCTCCTGGTTTATGGATTTTTGGTAGTCCGTAGAATCGTGGGGTGTTGGTCCCGTCTGGTTTCATTTTCTGGAATTCCGTCTTGTTTAATTGTCCGGAATTGTGTAATTTTCTTAGGAGACATGTAATTTGCTTCCTGGTTGTGGGTTCGGGTCTAGCGCCAAATGTTGGTAGGTGTTGGTGTCTGCGATTAGTGTTTTGGCTTTCTCTATGTTCTGTTCAGGATGACAGTGAGCCGACCTTTGCCTGCAGGTAATATAACGATGTTTTTGTCTTTATTAGGTTTTCTAGGGCTTTCTTTTCTTGTGTGTTCAGTTTGTTTCCTTCCCTCTTTCGGTTCAGAGTAGGTGCAAACTGTCTGTCTGATCGTTTGTTGTGTTTCTTCCATGAGTTTGTTGTCCTTCAATGTGGTTTCTAATGTCACTAGGAAATCTTTCTTGACAGTGTCTCGGTAATTGAAATTTAGTCCTTTTACTAGTACCACTTTTGCTGTGTCTGATAGGGTCCGGTCTGATAAGTTCTTTATCCATGCCCCTGTGTTACCGGTTTTGTCTTTGTGAGTTTGTCAAGTTTTTTCTTCAGGTCCCGCTTTTTTCTGTGTTTGGTGTTTGGTGTTTGGTGTTTATGGCTCGTTCTACCGCGTCTGTCCATTCTTGATTTGTTGCTGGTTTGAATAACGGTTTTTGGCACGCAATTTCCCGGTTGTATTTTCGGAGTCTGTGGTGGGCGTCATTGATTAGTTCTCGGAGCATTCTGCGGCCGCTTCGTTCTGTTAAACTTCTGGCTTGAGGTGTTTTTATCAGCGGTTTGTATTGAAGACATTTTGTCAGTACCCGTTTTCTCAAACATTCATGCAGGAAGCACAGTTGTTCGTGGGTGGAACTCTCTCGGATGGTATTCATTTCCCATCTTCGGGCAAGTTGTAGCGTGTTGTACCCATAGGTTTTTGCCAGGTTTATGAAGGTTTGTAACTCAGGTTGAGGTTTACGGTGTAGGTTTGCTCGCTGACTCCCCTTCAGTTCTTGCCCCATTGAAGATCTCTCTCCGTCGAGTTTTGCTCTGCATTGAGTATAGACTGAATCTCCTGAATCAATTATCACTGACTCGTAAATGTGCTCCCATTTGATTGACTTGTCTCACCTTATTTTAAAGAAACGTTTTAACAATCAACCATTTCTTGTTATCTGGATGCAGACAGCTGCAGGTCTTCTCAACAAAACCTCAGGAAGCTTGCCTTTCACTGCTCCTTACACTGTCCCAGCCGACGTTTGGATATGGATTGCATTGATGAACGGTTTATGCTCAAAACATCAATGTTCCTGATGAAGAGCTTATGTCCAAAACATCGATTCCCCTGCACCTCAGATGCTGCCTGACCGCTTGTGCTTTTCCAGCGGCTCATTATTCTTTTCTGCAGTCCTCTCTTTTTCCTAATCTTTCTTTTGGTGTCTCCCTCTTTTTGCTTGTCTCTCCCTCCTTCCTGCCTGAGCACCTTTCTTTTTCTTTCTTACTCCTAGTCGCTTTATGTCCATGTCAGGGTGCCTCACTTTCTTACAAGCTCTCTCTTTCTCACTCCCCTCTCTCGCGCGCTCTCTTTCTCTTCATGTATCACTGTCCCATAGTGTTCGTCTAGAACAAGAAAACAAATGCGAAAATGGTCATTCAGCCCCTCCAGATTGCTCCACCATTTAATATGATCATAGTTGATCTCATCTTGGCGTCAATTCCACTTCCTTGACCGTTCCCTCAATTCATTATTAATTAAAAAGTTCTCAATCTCTTCCTTAAACTTACTTCGTGCCCCTACTGTATGCATGACTCTTTGAAATCCACATATTTCGTGGTAAGGGCATGGAATGCGCTACCTGCTAATGTACTGAACTCAGCCACATTAGGGATATTTAAACAATCCTTAGATCAGGACATGAATGATTTTGGGATAATGTAGGGGTACAAGCTGAGAATTGTTCACAGGTCAGCGCAGCATCGAAGGCCGAAGGGCCTGTTCTGCGCTGTATTGTTCTATGTTCTATGTTCTATAATCATTGAGAGAAGTAAATCTTCCTCATCTCTGTTTTAAATCTGTAGCCTCTTATCCCAAAACGATGTACTCTCGCTCGCACACACATTTGCATTCATGCAGACACATACTCAAACTCTCAATTTTTGCTTGCGTGCGCACACACAGCCATACACCATCATGCACACACAATCACGTGCAATCACACTGACATATATTCACATCCACATACACAGAGACATACTTACATGGAGTGATGCACATTGATAAATACAACACAACACTCACTGAGACACACACAGGCAATGAAACTCGCACATTCACATTTACCCATACTCGCACACAAACTTGCACACATGCACTTCCAGAGACACACACACATACTGTTCATAGGACTGCCTGGGGATATAGTTGAACTATTCTTTTCTCAACTTTAATCCCCTCTTTTGGATTCCTTGGCGGAACTTGAAAACGATATCCTTGTGATTCGAATGAAATCTCTTACAAATAGGATTTGTCCCATGGGGTCAAACTATTGCAGGAGAAAATGGAAGTATAACGAAAAAGTTCTCAATCAGACCCTTTGAAGTTCTGACGCATACATCCACGTGATGCTATTTGAGTTCAATTAAATCACAATCACTCAAACCATGGTTTGTCATATTCCTCCTGCATAGTCCTGCTGGAGCGCCCTGCATTCGCTGACAGACTTCTGACAATGCATCCTATCTTGAAGATCTGTAAGCAGACTTGTTTTTTGTTGTACATGGTACAAACTGCTGCGAATGTGCACCCGTTGTCACTCCTTCCACAATCCCGTGAGACTCTTAAAAGAATCTCATCTGAGCTTGTGTCCCAGACTTCATTGTTCCAGTCTCTGTTAGCCCTGGTGTTTATTAAACCACTCTGCCTCAGTCTCAGACATCACTTTCCAGTATCTTTGAGCCCCAGTGATCACTGTTGAAGTCCCTGTCAGTCTCACAGCTGACGGGCCAGGTCCCACTTTCAGTCCCAGTGCTCACTCTCCCAGCCTTTGTCAATCTCAGGACTCACTTTCCAGGTCTCTTGCTTGGTCCCAGAGCGTACTGTCCAGAATGCTGTGGAGTCCCAGAACTCTCTGTCCCAGACTGAATCTTATCCCAAGGGCTCACTGTCCTGGCGTCTACCAGTCAAGGAGCTGACTGGCGCAGTCTCTATAAGTCTCAGAGCTCACCATCCCAATGTCATCTTAATATGCAGTACACATTGTCCCAATTACTTTCAGTCCCAGAG
This sequence comes from Chiloscyllium plagiosum, assembly GCF_004010195.1. Lineage (NCBI taxonomy): Eukaryota > Metazoa > Chordata > Chondrichthyes > Orectolobiformes > Hemiscylliidae > Chiloscyllium > Chiloscyllium plagiosum. Next base: position 1,184,142 of record NC_057758.1, read on the forward strand.
CACATAGTCCCAGTCTCTATCAGTGCCAGTACCAGCTCTCCCAGTCACTGGCAGTTCCAATACTCACTTTCCAGACTCTTGACAGTCCTTATACTCTGTCAACCAGCGATTGTCCGGCCCAGAGCTCACTGCTATAGCGTTTGGCAGTACCAGAGACAGTTATCCCAGACGCTATCAGTTCCAGAAATCACTATTCCTGTCTGTGTCAAAGATCTTTTCCCCTATTTCCATTTCACTCGCAGTTATCGTTGTCCCAGTGTCACTCTCGGTCTCAGAGCTCACTGCCTTATTTCTGTCAGTCACAGAGCTCACTGTACCACTGCACACTGTCCCCGTCTATCTCTCCGATGCAGAGATTATGTGCCAGTCTGTGTCAGTCCCAGTGCTGCTAGTGTAGCCTTTTGTTGTTCCAGAATTCCCTTTCCTAGTCAGTGCCAGTCCCAGAACTCAATCTCTGAGACGCTGTCAGTCCCAGAGTTCACACTCTCGGTCCTACATCTTCAATTTTCAGGACGCTGTCAGACCCAAAGCTCACTGTTCCTTTTTCGCTCTCAGTGCCAGGACTCAGGATCCTGATCTGTGTCAGTCCCACTGCTCACTGCGCCTGTCCATGCGAGTCCCAGAGCTCACTATCCCTGTCTCCTTCTTTGTCCCATCACTTTTAGTTCCAGACCTCATGCTCTCAGTTTCTGTCAGTCCTAGTCATTATCAGTTGCAGTACTCACTTCAACACCTCTTGTCATTCTCAGCACTCGCTGCACTAGTGTATGTCATTCAAAGAGCTCACTGCCCCAGTATGATCTCATTCCCAGTGGTCACAATGCCAGTCTCACTCTTGGTCTCAGAGCTCACTGTCTCAGTCTCTTTTAGACCCGGTACACACTATGAGACTCCCTGTCTCTCTTCCAGACACAGACATCACTATCCAAGTCTCTGTTTCACTGAATTCACTGTCAACATACACGGTGAGTCCCACAGATTGCCGTCCCATTCTGTGTCAGTCACAGAGCTCAATACGCCAATTTGTCTCAGTCCCAGACCTCCCTGTACCAGTTTCACTCTCGGATCCAGGGCTCATTGTCTCGGTTTCTCTCTCAAACCAAGAGCTGACTGTCCACGTCTCTGGTAATCCAAGAATTCACTGCTCCAGTCTCGGTAAATCCCAACGTGCACTGTGCCTGGCTGTGTCAGTCACAGAGCTCCTGTTCCAAGCTGTGTCAGTCACAGTGATTGCTTCTTAGCCCCGTGCTCACTATCTCAGTCTGTGTCAGCCCCAGAGCTCACTGTCCCAGTCTGTCAGACACAGACCTCCCTGTTCCAGTCTCACTCTTGTTCTGAAGGTGATTTCGACACCTCTCTGATAAATGAAATCAAAGCACCCAGACGTTAGAACCTTGCCTCTGTAATCTGACAAAGGAGTGTGACAAGGTAATAGCCTACTTCTCACCATTCGTCTGTTTTGAATAATTTAACAGAATTACTAAAATCCGGACAAATTCCTGACAACTGATCAAAATTCCACTGGAAAGAATGTCATTCAGAGTAAATACAAAGTCCCATTTATATAAACGGAAGTAATAAGAAAATAATAAATGAAAATATAATCCGTCCACGTTCTCACAGTCTATGTCTTCTCCGCTTTAACTTGAATCTTCCTTCTGCTGAACTGACATCACAAACGCAATTATTTCGCTGATTTTTCTCTGAGGATTTTGAGCTGGAAATATTGCGATATCTTTGATGGTTAACAATTCTAGAAGGTTAACAATTTTGTGTGAAGGCAGGTTTGTCTCTCAGATGGTGGATTTGTTTTCTTTGCAGCTGAAGTTTGGCTCTTCCCTCAATTGAGTTGCCTCATTCCCGATTTTCAAAAGAACACTTCCTTAGACACGATCGATGATGCAACAAAGACTCATGATATGATTGATTTTAGGCTGTAATACCATGAATCGGCGTTGGATTTCTGTGTGTTTGTTTTAAATTATTCGGCCAAATTCAAAATTGCCGTCTAAACAAGCTTAAGGCATCCATTAACAAAACCAATTGTTCCATGTTTCCATTTTAGAACTAGGAGAAAGTGACGACTGCAGATGCTGGAGATCAGAGCTGAAAAATGTGTTGCTGGAAAAGCGCTGCAGGTCAGGCAGCATCCAAGCAGCAGGAGAATCGACGTTTCGGGCATAAGCCCTTTTTCAGGAAATTTTTCCTGAAGAAGGACTCATGCCCGAAACGTCGATTCTCCTGATCCCTGGATGTTGCCTGAACTGCTGCGCTTTTCCAGCAACACATTTTTCAGCTCCATTTTAGAACTGTGTACTTTCTCCACCTGATTCCTTTAAGTGATAAAAGCATTATCTCTTAAAGGGGGCATACGTTGCTTTGCAATTCATGATTATTTTATAAAAGTATTTAGCACTTTCATCTCCAATGCTCACTGTTTCACTCTCACTCTCAGTCTCAAAGCTCACTGTGCCTGTCTATGTCAATCTCAGTGTTCTAGTCTGAGATATTCCTGAAACTTAGTGTAATTGTGTGTTGGGGGGTGGGGGCACAGAGCTCCCGACCTCGGTCATAGTCGCAGATCTCACTTTTCAACTCCGTCAGTCCCAAAGCTCGCTGACCCAGTCTGTGGCAGTTCCAGAACTCAATGTCCCAGTCTTACTCTCAGTCCCAAGGCTCAGTGGCCCAGTCTGTGCCAGTCCCAGACAACACAGGCCCAGCATCTTTGAGTCGCAGAAATTGCAGTCCTGTTCTCACTCGCATTCCCAGATCGCAATAATCCACCCTCTGTCCGCCCCACAACTCACTGTCAAATTCTTTCACTTACAGAGCTCTCTGTTCCAATCTCAGTCAGTCCGACGCTTCATTGTCACTGCCTCAATCAGCCACAGAGAGCACTATCCCAGTCTTTGTCATTCCTAGAGCTCAATGTCCAGGTGTCTGTGAGTCCCAGAGATCACTGTCTCATCCTAAATCATCCCGAGACCTCATTTTCCCAGTCTCTGTCAGTCCGTGTTCACTGTCCCAGGATGTGTCAGTCCCAGAGCGCAGTGCCCCAGTCTCATTCAGTTCCAGAGATCGCTCTGTCAGTCTCTTTTGGGCCCAGTGCTGACTGTTTCAGTCTCTTTCCATCTTAGAGCTCATGGTGTCTGTCTCATTCTCCCTTCCTCTGCTAACTCTCCAGGTTTCTGGGAGCTCTCTCCTACATTTTTCCCAGCCGTCTGTCTCAGTCCCAGATCACACTGGCCCAGAAACGTTCAATTCCAGTGCTCACTGTCTCGGCTTCACTCTTAATCCCAGAAATCACTGTCCCAGATTCTCCCAGTCCCACAGCCTAATGTTACAGGCTTATTCAGTCCCAGAACTTGTTGTTCCTGTCTCTGTGAGGCCGACAACTCAATGTCCCAGTCTCACTCTCAGTCGCAGTCTCACTTTCTGCCTCGAGTTCATTGTCCCAGTCTGTGCTCCAATCTGTCATTCTCACACCTCACTGTCCCTGTCTCTGTCATTTCGAGGACTCACTGTCCCAGTCTCACGCAATCCCAGAACTTACTGCCCCAACCTCGGCCAGTTCCAGGCCTCATATTTACATTCGGTGACAATTCCAGAGCTTACTGCTGCAGTCTGTGACTGTCCCAGCGCTCACTGTCCCCATCACTGTCAGTCCCAGACCTCACAGTCTCAATCTTTTTTTTTTAAATTTTCAGAGGTCACTGTCACACTCTCACTCTCAATCCCAGTGATCACTTTCCCAGTCTCACTCTCAGATCAAGAACCCATTGTCCCTGCCTCTTTCATTGAAAGAGCCCATTGCCCACTTTCAGGCTCACTTTCAATCCCAGTCCTGAGCGCCCAGTGATTCTCAGATCTCACTGGGACAGTCTCTTTCTGTTCCAGACCATACTGTCTCACTCTTGTGTCCCATCGTTCAACACCACAGTCTCATTCTGGGTCCCATGTGCTCACTGCGACAATCACCTTTTGTCAGGACTTGATTGTCCAAAGTCCATATCATTTCCAGTGCTCATTCTTTCAGATTCTGTCAGTCACAGTGTTCACTGTCCCAGTCTTTCTCAATCCCAGAGCTCGTTCTACAAGTCTCACGGTCAGTCTTACAGCTCTTTCACAGAAGCCTCTGTCAACTCCACTTCTCACTGTCCCACTTCCTGTCCGTCTGTGTGTTCACTCTCCCAGTCACTATTTGTACTACAACTCACTATCCTAGTCTGGGTCAACCCCGCAGCTCATTGTCGCAGTCACTGTCAGTCTCAGAGGTAACTATCCCAGTCTCTCTCTCGTCTTAGTGCTCAGTGTCCAAGTCTGTCAATCACAGAGCTCACCGTCTCAGTCTGTTTCTGGTACAGAACTCACTTTCACAGTTTGTGTCAGTCGCAGAGCTCACTGTCATAGTTTGTGTCAGTCCCAGTGCTCATTGTACTAGTCTGTGTTCGTCCCAGATCTCGCTAGTCCAGCCTATTTCAGTTCCAGAGTTGAAATATCCCAGTCTGACTCGCTGTTGCAATTTCATTCTCGATCCCAAGTGCACAATGTCCCAATTGCTTTCAGTCTCAGATCTCACTCTCCAAGTCTCTGACTGCCCTAGCTTTCACTCTTCCCCACTACATTCCTCACTCTCCCAGTTAGTCTCAGTCCCAGAAATCACAGCCCCAGTCTATTTCATTCCCAAATCTCAGTGAATCAGTCTGTGACGTACCCAGATCTTACTGTTCTAGTCTCTTTCAGTCCCACAGCTCACTGTCCCGGTCTCACTTTCGGTCCCAGAGTTCACTGCCCCACTTCCTCCCAGGGCCGGCTTGCTGATCCAGTCTGGCTCTCAGTCCGAGGTCTCAATGAACCAGTCTGTGTCAGCCCCAGATCTAAACTGGCCATGTCTCTTTCAGTCCCAGAGCTTGTTGTCCCAGTCTCACTTTCGGTCCCACAACTCACTGTACGAATCTCAGTCTCGGTACAAGAAATCATAGTCTTGGGCGCTGCCAGTTCCACAGCTCACCATTCCAATCTGTGTCAGTCCCGGAGCTCACTGTCACAGTCTTTGTCAGTTCCAGAACTCACTTACCTAGCTCCTGTCAGTCCAAGTCCTCACTCTTCCAGTCTCTCTTAGTCTCCGTGTTTACTCTCCGAGTTTCTCGTCAGTCCCGGAGCTTATTCCGCCAGTCTCTGTCAGTTACAGTGCTTGGTGTCCCAGTCTATTACAGTCCCAGAGCTCACTGACCCAGCGTGTGTCAGTCCCATATGTCACGTCCACTGTCTTTCAGTCTCAGAGCTGACTGTCCCAGTCTCTGTCAGTCTCAGAACTCACTGCACCAAATCTTACTATGATCATCTCACACTCGGTCCCAGAGCTCACTGTCCCCAGACTGTCAGTCTCACAAATCGCTGTACCACTCTGTGTCAAAGCCACACCTCATTGCACCACAGTTGTGTTCAGCCTCAGAGCTTACTGTCCCAATTTCTGTCAGTCTCAAAGCTTACAGTCCCTGACTGTGGCAGTCGCAGAGCTAACTGTGCCACTTTGCGTAGTCTCAGGGCTCCATTGCAATCTC